>NW_027666155.1:0-171000 GCF_963924005.1 Protomyctophum bolini
TTGAGTTGCACAGTGATTTATTTTGTCAATCTAACCCAACGCCAATCTACAAGCTCAAAAGGTGTCACATTGAGATGGCTTGTGATGTTGTAGATCTGCTATTTTTGGCAACTGTTCCCCCCAGAATAGGGATGCTAGGGTCAAGTATAAAGTTATTCAATCTATCCTATAACTTTTCCTTGTGACATACTGTATCATGGGGTTCCCAAAGTTGGGGTCGGGACCCCACATGTGTGCAAGCATCCGCCTGGGGGACAGCAGACTGTGGGCGAGCGCTGGTGCTTTGGCATGGGGGGTTAGATCAACATATGGAATGAATTCTTTACTGGTCTGCACATTAATGAGCACTAGAATAATATAAAAACGAAGCAGCAGCAGTCTGTCAGACTCACCTGTAGTTTATCTGCATCCACGCGTAGCTATCGATGAGACGAACGTGCTCATATGTGTCTCCCTGCTGGTACTCAAATTTAAATTTAGCATTTCAACCTTCAATACACTGTTAGGTTCACCATGTCTATAAGGCTTCTGCATTACAGGTCAGAGTTAACCCTAGGGTTAGGGTTACGGGCTACTGGGGTCGCACGACAATGGCGGACATATCAGAGCGTAGATCTCGGAAAACTGAACATGCACATGTCAATTCCTTGGCTGACGGACGCATCGTTCTCGAGCTATCGCGCGTTGAACAGGTTAGGGTTAGGAGAACCGTAAGTCCCTGTGCTGGGAAACACATATCAGCATGTTCAGCTCGTCGTGCTGAGTCCGAAAATGGGGCTGGGGACAGGAAGTAGCCTTTTACACCCACTTCCTGACGTCATAGAGAGATAAGACCACCACCGTTGGAATCGGGGCAAAAAAGTAAGTTGGAATACATGCCCTTTGATTAATTCTTTTTACAGGAAATATGTTGTTTTTGGATGCATTGGTGACATTTTTACAAACTTTGGCGCCCTTTTTCACCATCTTTTAGTATGTTATATAGCTTGTCAAGACGAACAATCTGATATGTGGTTCTGTACACACAGTCGTGTGGTTTAGAATCTTAGGGTTAGACTTTGACACAAGGGTCGAAAATGGAAGTGTTTTGCATCCATGCATAGCTATCGATAAGACGAGCACGCTGATATGTATCTCCCAGCGCACGGTATGCAAAAACACTTGTCAACTTCTAAATTAATTTTGAAGAAGCTCTACAAGTCCATAGGAAATGAGCCTCATATCAATGGATTCGTCTACTCTACTTCTCTACTCTCTGATGATGTATGGTTCATCGCTGGAACCTGCTCCCACCCAGAGAAATAAATAATAAATCAGTCTGCAATCTACATATAAGAAGGATATTTAGACCATCATTACTCAACTTCTAAAGGGTTAGGGTTAGGGTAAGTAACCCTAATCGCACGGTAACTCGCACGGTAAAGTAGTTCAATTAGTTATTAAAGTTTCCCCCTTTTCAAGGTTTTATTGGACTCTTTAGTCTGGCCTCTCTGAGTCACATCACAGACTGTGATGTGACTCAGAGAGGCACGCAAGCCACCACGCCACGACAAGGCAGAGTCCATGTGGTGGGATTTCAAAATTGTAATGGGGTTCACTCACTCACAGACACAGACTCGCGCACACACACACACACACACACACACACACACACACACACACACACACACACACACACACACACACACACACACACACACACACACACACACACACACACACACACACACTGTGCTAAATATGTCTTCCCTGCCAAATATGTCTTTTAGCAGGACCATGAGGAGTTCCCTCCCCACCACATGGTCCTCGGCCCTGGTGCTGTCGACAAAACACCAGATCTGGCGGATAAGGACCATGTGGCACCTTAGCCAGTGGTGCAGGGGTGCATCCGGGTGTGTGACACCGCTCCACATGTCCAAGACTCTTCTCCCTTCCCTAAAACATCCTGGACAATGCTCTGCATGTCCTACTAGGAAGTTAGAGGATCTTCTAACCTGATAGGATAGTAAGATAGGATTAGGAAGAGAGAGAGAGAGAGAAAAGAGGAAAAGCTCCACACGTCCTAATTTCTTCTCCTTTCTCTAAAACACACTGGACAACGCTCCAAACGTCCTAGACTCATCTCCCTTCTCTAAAACACCCTGGACAACGCTCCATACGTCCTAGACTCATCTCCCTTCTCTAAAACACACTGGACAACGCTCAATACGTCCTAGACTCATCTCCCTTCTCTAAAACACCCTGGACAACGCTCCACAAATCCTAGACTCATCTCCCTTCTCTGAAACACTCTGGACAACGCTCCACACGTCCCAGACTATTTTTCCTCGTCTAAAACACCCTGGACAATTCTCCACACGTCCTACACTGTTGTCCCTTCTCAAAAACACCCTAGACAACGCTCCACACGTCCCAGACTCTTCTCAATTCTCTAAAACACCCTGGACAACGCTCCACACATCCTGGACTCTTCTCCCTTCCCTAAAACACACTGGACAACGCTCCACACGTCTTAGGCTCAATCCCAATTCCCCCCTTCGTCCTGGCCCTTAGCCCTTGCCCTTGCTTATGCGCGTTCACGTGAGGAGGAAGGGTTTTCTCAATTCTCTTTGGAGCGAGGGTTAGGGCTGAGGGCGAGGGGTAGAATCCCCTTCGTTTGAAGGGACATCGCGACCGGACTCAAAACGGAGCAACATCACTGAGGGCTGAAAGGCGGATGAGGTAAGAAGCCTTTTATGTCCTTTATTATGGAAAAATATTATAATAACCAATATTATTTGAATGTATTAACAATCTGCATCGCCAAAAATATCGCAATCTCTAGCAAAGGTTAACGTTACCTCACGTGAACTAACGATATGATACGGCGTTGCATTCATACAACGTTACCCATTCATTTGGCACCGCATCGGCGCTTTATTCTTTTTTATTTAACGCTGGTGCGCCGGTGATACAACTCGGATGCAAGCTAGCTTATTAGCAGGCATATAAGTCCGACCCCCCAGACCACGATATGTCAACATTCTGCAGTTTTGGAGCTCTTAAAAGCCGTGAAATAGCCTACTGTACCTACATAACGCTGTCACTGCATAACGTTGGCTACTCGCTGCAGTGACGGTTTTATCATGACCAATGTTAAGCTAATCCCCACAAGTTGCAAAACTTACATAACTAATTAGCAATGGTGTTGTGTTTTTCCCCAGGCAAACCATATGGAACAGATTGCAAGCTGCTGTGCAGACTGTACATTGGATGGAGATGAATCACGATGGCATTTTCATTGATAGAAAATTACTCTGTTCTTAATGATATTAAAAACAATTGAACAGTGACCACAGCCCCTTCTTTCTATACTGTAAATTGTTTTTCCTTTTTATAACCCTGTATATATGTACCCATGCTAAACAAACTGTTAAGACAATAATCAATGAATCAGGTACAACTGTTGAGCATGTGTCAGAATGAGCTATATCTAGCTGAATTACATTCTGCATACATGGTGGGCTACCAACATGAGACAAAATTACAATATATTTATTTTATCATAACCACAGCAATGTTATATTTACGTTCCATCTCTACAGCTTAAATCAAATGGAAAGTAGTTTCCAAAGTGGGTTATGGGCTAAATGATAGTTTGTACACTCTCAGAGTTAATTAACATTGATATTACAATATAAATTGGGGGTCCTAGAGACAGAAAAATGCCATCAAAGTTTGGGGAAAGGTTATCTCAATTGTACTGCCATAATGTACAGTACAGTACGGCGCGGAAAGAGGACAGTAGGTGACGGTATGCACTTTTATGTTGGTGCGATCCGCCATAAAACGCAGAGAAGAAGAAGAAACCGGTTGCTAAGTTACCCAATAAACACTGAAACGGGATGTTTACGTCCAAGGGTTTACGTCGCACAATTGCGTCGCACAGCGATGACGTAGCAATCTATAAGGGACATTCCGATTCCTAGGGGGATGATTCATCTCCCTACCCCTTGACACTCATTATGTAGGGACAAGGGGAAGGGGCAAGGGCTGAGGGGTAGGGTTAAAAAACGAATTGGGAAAGGGCCTTAGTCTCATCTCCCTTTTCTAAAACACCCTGGAAAACGATCTACATGTCCTATTCTCTTTTCCCTTCTCTGGAACACCCTGGACAAGGCTCCACACGTCCCAGACTCTTGTCGCTTCTCTAAAACACCCTGGATAATGCTCCACACATCCTAGTCTCATTTTCCTTTTTTAAAACACACTAGACAACTCTCCACACGTCCTAGACTCTTTTTCCTCCTCTAAAACACCCTGGACAATGCTCCAGAGTTATACTGGAGAGAGAGAGAGGTAGAACACTCGGTAGCGCGCCTACGAGCTTGTAGATCTGCTATTTTTGAAAAATTGTGGGAGGAGCTATCGCGCTTTAAAGGTTAACCCTAGGGTTAGCGACCGTACGACCGTGTGTGGCGAACCACATATCAGAATGTTCATCTTGACAAGCTATATAACATACTAAAAGATGGGACGTGTCGACTTTTGTGGGAGGAGCTATCGCGCTTTAAAGGTTAACCCTAGGGTTAGCGACCGTACGACCGTGTGTGGAGAAACATCTATCAAAATGTTCGTCTTGAAAAGCTATATAACATACTAAAAGATGGGACCGTGTCGACCTTTGTGGGAGGAGCTATCGCGCTTTAAAGGTTAACCCTAGGGTTAGCGACCGTACGACCGTGTGTGGAGAAACATATATCAAAATGCTCGTCTTGACAAGCAATATAACATACTAAAAGATGGGACTGTGTCGACCTTTGTGGGAGGGGCTATCGCGCTTTAAAGGTTAACCCTAGGGTTAGCGACCGTACGACCGTGTGTGGAGAAACATATATCAAAATGCTCGTCTTGACAAGCTATATAACATACTAAAAGATGGGACCGTGTCGACATTTGTGGGAGGAGCTATCACGCTTTAAAGGTTAACCCTAGGGTTAGCGACCGTACGACCGTGTGTGGAGAAACATATATCAAAATGCTCGTCTTGACAAGCTATATAACATACTAAAAGATGGGACCGTGTCGACATTTGTGGGAGGAGCTATCGCGCTTCAAAGGTTAACCCTTCTTTAAATTCAAAGTACGAACAACCGTACGACCGTGTGTGGAGAAACACATACCAAAATGTTCGTCTTGACAAGCTATATAACATACTCAAAGATGGGACCGTGTCGACATTTGTGGGAGGAGCTATCGCGCTTCAAAGGTTAACCCTTCTTTTAATTCAAAGTAAGAACAACCGTACGACCGTGTGTGGAGAAACACATACCAAAATGTTCGTCTTGACAAGCTATATAACATACTCAAAGATGGGACCGTGTCGACCTTTGTGGGAGGGGCTATCGCGCTTTAAAGGTTAACCCTAGGGTTAGCGACCGTACGACCGTGTGTGGAGAAACATATATCAAAATGCTCGTCTTGACAAGCTATATAACATACTAAAAGATGGGACCGTGTCGACATTTGTGGGAGGAGCTATCGCGCTTCAAAGGTTAACCCTTCTTTTAATTCAAAGTACGAACAACCGTACGACCGTGTGTGGAGAAACACATACCAAAATGTTCGTCTTCACAAGCTATATAACATACTCAAAGATGGGACCGTGTCGACATTTGTGGGAGGAGCTATCGCGCTTCAAAGGTTAACCCTTCTTTTAATTCAAAGTAAGAACAACCGTACGACCGTGTGTGGAGAAACACATACCAGAATGTTCATCTTGACAAGCTATATAACATACTAAAAGATGGGACGTGTCGACTTTTGTGGGAGGAGCTATCGCGCTTTAAAGGTTAACCCTAGGGTTAGCGACCGTACGACCGTGTGTGGAGAAACACATACCAAAATGTTCGTCTTGACAAGCTATATAACATACTAAAAGATGGGACCGTGTCGACATTTGTGGGAGGAGCTATCGCGCTTCAAAGGTTAACCCTTCTTTAAATTCAAAGTACGAACAACCGTACGACCGTGTGTGGAGAAACGCATACCAAAATGTTCGTCTTGACAAGCTATATAACATACTCAAAGATGGGACCGTGTCGACATTTGTGGGAGGAGCTATCGCGCTTCAAAGGTTAACCCTTCTTTTAATTCAAAGTACGAACAACCGTACGACCGTGTGTGGAGAAACACATACCAAAATGTTCGTCTTCACAAGCTATATAACATACTCAAAGATGGGACCGTGTCGACATTTGTGGGAGGAGCTATCGCGCTTCAAAGGTTAACCCTTCTTTTAATTCAAAGTAAGAACAACCGTACGACCGTGTGTGGAGAAACACATACCAGAATGTTCATCTTGACAAGCTATATAACATACTAAAAGATGGGACGTGTCGACTTTTGTGGGAGGAGCTATCGCGCTTTAAAGGTTAACCCTAGGGTTAGCGACCGTACGACCGTGTGTGGAGAAACACATACCAAAATGTTCGTCTTGACAAGCTATATAACATACTAAAAGATGGGACCGTGTCGACATTTGTGGGAGGAGCTATCGCGCTTCAAAGGTTAACCCTTCTTTAAATTCAAAGTACGAACAACCGTACGACCGTGTGTGGAGAAACACATACCAAAATGTTCGTCTTGACAAGCTATATAACATACTCAAAGATGGGACCGTGTCGACATTTGTGGGAGGAGCTATCGCGCTTCAAAGGTTAACCCTTCTTTTAATTCAAAGTAAGAACAACCGTACGACCGTGTGTGGAGAAACACATACCAAAATGTTCGTCTTGACAAGCTATATAACATACTCAAAGATGGGACCGTGTCGACCTTTGTGGGAGGGGCTATCGCGCTTTAAAGGTTAACCCTAGGGTTAGCGACCGTACGACCGTGTGTGGAGAAACATATATCAAAATGCTCGTCTTGACAAGCTATATAACATACTAAAAGATGGGACCGTGTCGACATTTGTGGGAGGAGCTATCGCGCTTCAAAGGTTAACCCTTCTTTTAATTCAAAGTACGAACAACCGTACGACCGTGTGTGGAGAAACACATACCAAAATGTTCGTCTTCACAAGCTATATAACATACTCAAAGATGGGACCGTGTCGACATTTGTGGGAGGAGCTATCGCGCTTCAAAGGTTAACCCTTCTTTTAATTCAAAGTAAGAACAACCGTACGACCGTGTGTGGAGAAACACATACCAGAATGTTCATCTTGACAAGCTATATAACATACTAAAAGATGGGACGTGTCGACTTTTGTGGGAGGAGCTATCGCGCTTTAAAGGTTAACCCTAGGGTTAGCGACCGTACGACCGTGTGTGGAGAAACATCTATCAAAATGTTCGTCTTGAAAAGCTATATAACATACTAAAAGATGGGACCGTGTCGACCTTTGTGGGAGGAGCTATCGCGCTTTAAAGGTTAACCCTAGGGTTAGCGACCGTACGACCGTGTGTGGAGAAACATATATCAAAATGCTCGTCTTGACAAGCAATATAACATACTAAAAGATGGGACTGTGTCGACCTTTGTGGGAGGGGCTATCGCGCTTTAAAGGTTAACCCTAGGGTTAGCGACCGTACGACCGTGTGTGGAGAAACATATATCAAAATGCTCGTCTTGACAAGCTATATAACATACTAAAAGATGGGACCGTGTCGACATTTGTGGGAGGAGCTATCACGCTTTAAAGGTTAACCCTAGGGTTAGCGACCGTACGACCGTGTGTGGAGAAACATATATCAAAATGCTCGTCTTGACAAGCTATATAACATACTAAAAGATGGGACCGTGTCGACATTTGTGGGAGGAGCTATCGCGCTTCAAAGGTTAACCCTTCTTTAAATTCAAAGTACGAACAACCGTACGACCGTGTGGAGAAACACATACCAAAATGTTCGTCTTGACAAGTTATATAACATACTCAAAGATGGGACCGTGTCGACATTTGTGGGAGGAGCTATCGCGCTTCAAAGGTTAACCCTTCTTTTAATTCAAAGTAAGAACAACCGTACGACCGTGTGTGGAGAAACACATACCAAAATGTTCGTCTTGACAAGCTATATAACATACTCAAAGATGGGACCGTGTCGACCTTTGTGGGAGGGGCTATCGCGCTTTAAAGGTTAACCCTAGGGTTAGCGACCGTACGACCGTGTGTGGAGAAACATATATCAAAATGCTCGTCTTGACAAGCTATATAACATACTAAAAGATGGGACCGTGTCGACATTTGTGGGAGGAGCTATCACGCTTCAAAGGTTAACCCTTCTTTTAATTCAAAGTAAGAACAACCGTACGACCGTGTGTGGAGAAACACATACCAAAATGTTCGTCTTGACAAGCTATATAACATACTCAAAGATGGGACCGTGTCGACATTTGTGGGAGGAGCTATCGCGCTTCAAAGGTTAACCCTTCTTTTAATTCAAAGTAAGAACAACCGTACGACCGTGTGTGGAGAAACACATACCAAAATGTTCGTCTTGACAAGCTATATAACATACTCAAAGATGGGACCGTGTCGACATTTGTGGGAGGAGCTATCGCGCTTCAAAGGTTAACCCTTCTTTTAATTCAAAGTAAGAAAAACCGTACGACCGTGTGTGGAGAAACACATACCAAAATGTTCGTCTTGACAAGCTATATAACATACTCAAAGATTGGACCGTGTCGACCTTTGTGGGAGGGGCTATCGCGCTTTAAAGGTTAACCCTAGGGTTAGCGACCGTACGACCGTGTGTGGAGAAACATATATCAAAATGCTCGTCTTGACAAGCTATATAACATACTAAAAGATGGGACCGTGTCGACATTTGTGGGAGGAGCTATCGCGCTTCAAAGGTTAACCCTTCTTTTAATTCAAAGTACGAACAACCGTACGACCGTGTGTGGAGAAACACATACCAAAATGTTCGTCTTGACAAGCTATATAACATACTCAAAGATGGGACCGTGTCGACATTTGTGGGAGGAGCTATCGCGCTTCAAAGGTTAACCCTTCTTTTAATTCAAAGTAAGAACAACCGTACGACTGTGTGTGGAGAAACACATATAGCTTGTCAAGACGAACATTTTGGTATAACATACTCAAAGATGGGACCGTGTCGACATTTGTGGGAGGAGCTATCGCGCTTCAAAGGTTAACCCTTCTTTTAATTCAAAGTAAGAACAACCGTACGACCGTGTGTGGAGAAACACATACCAAAATGTTCGTCTTGACAAGCTATATAACATACTCAAAGATGGGACCGTGTCGACATTTGTGGGAGGAGCTATCGCGCTTCAAAGGTTAACCCTTCTTTTAATTCAAAGTAAGAACAACCGTACGACCGTGTGTGGAGAAACACATACCAAAATGGTCGTCTTGACAAGCTATATAACATACTCAAAGATGGGACCGTGTCGACATTTGTGGGAGGAGCTATCGCGCTTCAAAGGTTAACCCTTCTTTTAATTCAAAGTAAGAACAACCGTACGACCGTGTGTGGAGAAACACATACCAAAATGTTCGTCTTGACAAGCTATATAACATACTCAAAGATGGGACTGTGTCGACATTTGTGGGAGGAGCTATCGCGCTTCAAAGGTTAACCCTTCTTTTAATTCAAAGTAAGAACAACCGTACGACCGTGTGTGGAGAAACACATACCAAAATGGTCGTCTTGACAAGCTATATAACATACTCAAAGATGGGACCGTGTCGACATTTGTGGGAGGAGCTATCGCGCTTCAAAGGTTAACCCTTCTTTTAATTCAAAGTAAGAACAACCGTACGACCGTGTGTGTAGAAACACATACCAAAATGTTCGTCTTGACAAGCTATATAACATACTCAAAGATGGGACCGTGTCGACATTTGTGGGAGGAGCTATCGCGCTTCAAAGGTTAACCCTTCTTTTAATTCAAAGTAAGAACAACCGTACGACCGTGTGTGGAGAAACACATACCAAAATGTTCGTCTTGACAAGCTATATAACATACTCAAAGATGGGACCGTGTCGACATTTGTGGGAGGAGCTATCGCGCTTCAAAGGTTAACCCTTCTTTTAATTCAAAGTAAGAACAACCGTACGACCGTGTGTGGAGAAACACATACCAAAATGTTCGTCTTGACAAGCTATATAACATACTCAAAGATGGGACCGTGTCGACATTTGTGGGATGAGCTATCGCGCTTCAAAGGTTAACCCTTCTTTTAATTTAAAGTAAGAACAACCGTACGACCGTGTGTGGAGAAACACATACCAAAATGTTCGTCTTGACAAGCTATATAACATACTCAAAGATGGGACCGTGTCGACATTTGTGGGAGGAGCTATCGCGCTTCAAAGGTTAACCCTTCTTTTAATTCAAAGTAAGAACAACCGTACGACCGTGTGTGGAGAAACACATACCAAAATGGTCGTCTTGACAAGCTATATAACATACTCAAAGATGGGACCGTGTCGACATTTGTGGGAGGAGCTATCGCGCTTCAAAGGTTAACCCTTCTTTTAATTCAAAGTAAGAACAACCGTACGACCGTGTGTGGAGAAACACATACCAAAATGTTCGTCTTGACAAGCTATATAACATACTCAAAGATGGGACCGTGTCGACCTTTGTGGGAGGGGCTATCGCGCTTTAAAGGTTAACCCTAGGGTTAGCGACCGTACGACCGTGTGTGGAGAAACATATATCAAAATGCTCGTCTTGACAAGCTATATAACATACTAAAAGATGGGACCGTGTCGACATTTGTGGGAGGAGCTATCACGCTTCAAAGGTTAACCCTTCTTTTAATTCAAAGTAAGAACAACCGTACGACCGTGTGTGGAGAAACACATACCAAAATGTTCGTCTTGACAAGCTATATAACATACTCAAAGATGGGACCGTGTCGACATTTGTGGGAGGAGCTATCGCGCTTCAAAGGTTAACCCTTCTTTTAATTCAAAGTAAGAACAACCGTACGACCGTGTGTGGAGAAACACATACCAAAATGTTCGTCTTGACAAGCTATATAACATACTCAAAGATGGGACCGTGTCGACATTTGTGGGAGGAGCTATCGCGCTTCAAAGGTTAACCCTTCTTTTAATTCAAAGTAAGAAAAACCGTACGACCGTGTGTGGAGAAACACATACCAAAATGTTCGTCTTGACAAGCTATATAACATACTCAAAGATTGGACCGTGTCGACCTTTGTGGGAGGGGCTATCGCGCTTTAAAGGTTAACCCTAGGGTTAGCGACCGTACGACCGTGTGTGGAGAAACATATATCAAAATGCTCGTCTTGACAAGCTATATAACATACTAAAAGATGGGACCGTGTCGACATTTGTGGGAGGAGCTATCGCGCTTCAAAGGTTAACCCTTCTTTTAATTCAAAGTACGAACAACCGTACGACCGTGTGTGGAGAAACACATACCAAAATGTTCGTCTTGACAAGCTATATAACATACTCAAAGATGGGACCGTGTCGACATTTGTGGGAGGAGCTATCGCGCTTCAAAGGTTAACCCTTCTTTTAATTCAAAGTAAGAACAACCGTACGACTGTGTGTGGAGAAACACATATAGCTTGTCAAGACGAACATTTTGGTATAACATACTCAAAGATGGGACCGTGTCGACATTTGTGGGAGGAGCTATCGCGCTTCAAAGGTTAACCCTTCTTTTAATTCAAAGTAAGAACAACCGTACGACCGTGTGTGGAGAAACACATACCAAAATGTTCGTCTTGACAAGCTATATAACATACTCAAAGATGGGACCGTGTCGACATTTGTGGGAGGAGCTATCGCGCTTCAAAGGTTAACCCTTCTTTTAATTCAAAGTAAGAACAACCGTACGACCGTGTGTGGAGAAACACATACCAAAATGGTCGTCTTGACAAGCTATATAACATACTCAAAGATGGGACCGTGTCGACATTTGTGGGAGGAGCTATCGCGCTTCAAAGGTTAACCCTTCTTTTAATTCAAAGTAAGAACAACCGTACGACCGTGTGTGGAGAAACACATACCAAAATGTTCGTCTTGACAAGCTATATAACATACTCAAAGATGGGACTGTGTCGACATTTGTGGGAGGAGCTATCGCGCTTCAAAGGTTAACCCTTCTTTTAATTCAAAGTAAGAACAACCGTACGACCGTGTGTGGAGAAACACATACCAAAATGGTCGTCTTGACAAGCTATATAACATACTCAAAGATGGGACCGTGTCGACATTTGTGGGAGGAGCTATCGCGCTTCAAAGGTTAACCCTTCTTTTAATTCAAAGTAAGAACAACCGTACGACCGTGTGTGTAGAAACACATACCAAAATGTTCGTCTTGACAAGCTATATAACATACTCAAAGATGGGACCGTGTCGACATTTGTGGGAGGAGCTATCGCGCTTCAAAGGTTAACCCTTCTTTTAATTCAAAGTAAGAACAACCGTACGACCGTGTGTGGAGAAACACATACCAAAATGTTCGTCTTGACAAGCTATATAACATACTCAAAGATGGGACCGTGTCGACATTTGTGGGAGGAGCTATCGCGCTTCAAAGGTTAACCCTTCTTTTAATTCAAAGTAAGAACAACCGTACGACCGTGTGTGGAGAAACACATACCAAAATGTTCGTCTTGACAAGCTATATAACATACTCAAAGATGGGACCGTGTCGACATTTGTGGGATGAGCTATCGCGCTTCAAAGGTTAACCCTTCTTTTAATTTAAAGTAAGAACAACCGTACGACCGTGTGTGGAGAAACACATACCAAAATGTTCGTCTTGACAAGCTATATAACATACTCAAAGATGGGACCGTGTCGACATTTGTGGGAGGAGCTATCGCGCTTCAAAGGTTAACCCTTCTTTTAATTCAAAGTAAGAACAACCGTACGACCGTGTGTGGAGAAACACATACCAAAATGGTCGTCTTGACAAGCTATATAACATACTCAAAGATGGGACCGTGTCGACATTTGTGGGAGGAGCTATCGCGCTTCAAAGGTTAACCCTTCTTTTAATTCAAAGTAAGAACAACCGTACGACCGTGTGTGGAGAAACACATACCAAAATGTTCGTCTTGACAAGCTATATAACATACTCAAAGATGGGACCGTGTCGACATTTGTGGGAGGAGCTATCGCGCTTCAAAGGTTAACCCTTCTTTTAATTCAAAGTAAGAACAACCGTACGACCGTGTGTGGAGAAACACATACCAAAATGGTCGTCTTGACAAGCTATATAACATACTCAAAGATGGGACCGTGTCGACATTTGTGGGAGGAGCTATCGCGCTTCAAAGGTTAACCCTTCTTTTAATTCAAAGTAAGAACAACCGTACGACCGTGTGTGGAGAAACACATACCAAAATGTTCGTCTTGACAAGCTATATAACATACTCAAAGATGGGACCGTGTCGACATTTGTGGGAGGAGCTATCGCGCTTCAAAGGTTAACCCTTCTTTTAATTCAAAGTAAGAACAACCGTACGACCGTGTGTGGAGAAACACATACCAAAATGGTCGTCTTGACAAGCTATATAACATACTCAAAGATGGGACCGTGTCGACATTTGTGGGAGGAGCTATCGCGCTTCAAAGGTTAACCCTTCTTTTAATTCAAAGTAAGAACAACCGTACGACCGTGTGTGGAGAAACACATACCAAAATGGTCGTCTTGACAAGCTATATAACATACTCAAAGATGGGACCGTGTCGACATTTGTGGGAGGAGCTATCGCGCTTCAAAGGTTAACCCTTCTTTTAATTCAAAGTAAGAACAACCGTACGACCGTGTGTGGAGAAACACATACCAAAATGTTCGTCTTGACAAGCTATATAACATACTCAAAGATGGGACCGTGTCGACATTTGTGGGAGGAGCTATCGCGCTTCAAAGGTTAACCCTTCTTTTAATTCAAAGTAAGAACAACCGTACGACCGTGTGTGGAGAAACACATACCAAAATGGTCGTCTTGACAAGCTATATAACATACTCAAAGATGGGACCGTGTCGACATTTGTGGGAGGAGCTATCGCGCTTCAAAGGTTAACCCTTCTTTTAATTCAAAGTAAGAACAACCGTACGACCGTGTGTGGAGAAACACATACCAAAATGTTCGTCTTGACAAGCTATATAACATACTCAAAGATGGGACCGTGTCGACATTTGTGGGAGGAGCTATCGCGCTTCAAAGGTTAACCCTTCTTTTAATTCAAAGTAAGAACAACCGTACGACCGTGTGTGGAGAAACACATACCAAAATGGTCGTCTTGACAAGCTATATAACATACTCAAAGATGGGACCGTGTCGACATTTGTGGGAGGAGCTATCACGCTTCAAAGGTTAACCCTTCTTTTAATTCAAAGTAAGAACAACCGTACGACCGTGTGTGGAGAAACACATACCAAAATGTTCGTCTTGACAAGCTATATAACATACTCAAAGATGGGACCGTGTCGACATTTGTGGGATGAGCTATCGCGCTTCAAAGGTTAACCCTTCTTTTAATTTAAAGTAAGAACAACCGTACGACCGTGTGTGGAGAAACACATACCAAAATGTTCGTCTTGACAAGCTATATAACATACTCAAAGATGGGACCGTGTCGACATTTGTGGGAGGAGCTATCGCGCTTCAATTTCTGCTAAGCAGCAAGCTATATTGTATATGCTTAGATGATTTTGATTTATATTAGGATAAATTTGCATGACTGTAAAGATGAAACGGAAGTGGGGAGGAGGCTTCACTTCCGCTTGATCAGAGCTTCCGTGCTCCAGACTGTATGACCGGAAGCATTTAAAAATTGTGGGAGGCAACCGTCTGGACTAGTAACAAGGTAACATAGAGGTGTGTATAGTTGAGTGACGTGGCTGTACCAGTAAAGCAGACATGTGTTGTTGAAGTGTTATGAGTGTACCTGAGGGCAGTAGCATCCAGGAGTACACTCCTTCACGTCAGCACACAGCTCCTGGCGTCCCTGCAGTGCACACTGCTTCTCACAGGGGGCGCCACATTCAGAGTACAGGAACGGAGGTTCACAGTCTAAAAGGGGCAACGAACAACAACGTTAGGCTATTGGGAAACATTCTTAAACTCACTCATAAGACCAGTAGTACCAACGACAGGCAGGCAGACAGACAGACAGACAGACAGACAGACAGACAGACAGACAGACAGACAGACAGACAGACAGACAGACAGACAGACAGACAGACACACACACACAGACACACATGCACACACACACACAATATTGAAAGGCACATTTCAGATATAGGTTATGTACCTTCGCTGTGACAATGGCTGAGGTTGCAGGCTCTGCTCTGCGTTTCCAGGGGGGTGCACTGTTGTCCCCTGGTGACCGGGGAGAGAGCTACACGGTGGCGCTGCTGCCTCTGGGACTCACAGGAGCACTGCGACCAGTCGCTCCATTCTGACATGGGACAGTCTGCACACAGAACACTCGCTGAGGATGACTGAAGTGGGTGGAACGAACGGTGGTACGAGGTGACAGAAAGAGAGAGCATTGGGATGAAGGAGATGCAACAGGAATACAAGAAACAGAATGAGAAACAGCGTAATATACTTTGGCTATTTGAAAATAACAGCTCAACAAGCTCACAGCGTGTCGCATTGAATACTGGATTCTTACTTGTAAACTTGGGGAATTGATACTTTACATTATTAACTATGTAACTAAATCGAATACTTCTTCCATCGCTGGCTGAAGATTATTCAAACAATTCTCTAAGACTTTCTTTAATGTTGTGGATTATTTCGCATTGCTTTCTCACCTTCACACTCTCTGGTGTCACACAGCAAAGTCCCATCGTGGCAGAGGCTGGAGGAGAAACCCATACACAGTCATTATACAGTAGAGTGAACACTTAAAATGCCACATTCAGTACATGACGGAGAATATTAGACTACTGGTGGCGTGTGCAAAGTAAACAGGGGAGAGAGAATGAGAATGAGAAAGATGTTACACACAGTGCCGAATCAACCCCTCCGAACGCCCTGGCGCTTTACCAAATCAAAAGGCCCCTTGCACGCGCAATTCTGTCTGATTCATGTGCGCGTAACACAATCAAGAACGACACTTTTTGCGTGTGCGTTCAGCGTACCGCCAGCACAGGAAGCCTATTTGTTGTAAATATATTTACTATTAGTTACCTAATGAATCATTTTTGCCAGGAGAACTATCTGCAATTTTCCCAAAAAATAATTAGCCTTCTACAAGGAGCTCATTAGCAGGCAGTAGCACATTTTTCTAAATTGTCTTTGTGACCTTAATTTAGCCTACATTTGCAAATAGTGCTGTTGACCATGTTGTTACATGGTCCACATAACATTTGTGCACCAAGAGACAATGCCAATATGCTACTTATTAGCCACTTAAGCCCTACCCTACTGTATATACTTTGTTGTACAACAAATAGCAAAACTAGGTGATTTTATTCTTATTCTTATTGGTAACAACTTATACTAGGTGTATAAACCTTAATTAACCACTAGAACCCTCTAGACATAACAAACTGGACCTGATTTGGCTCTGCACTTGGACGGCTTTTTTCAATCTTCACCATCTCTTCGAAAAAATAGGCTCAAGCTCACAAAGCGTTCCGCACTGTGAGCTTGTAAATCAATAATGTGTCCAGCCTGCCATCGCGCAAAATACAGCATTTTCCACAAAAATGAGTTAATAGCACAGGCAGACTCTTCACATACTAGAGCATGTCTGATATAAGTGTCAGAGCTGAAATGTAAATATGAAATAAATGCTTAAACATGTAGCTAGGTGTAATGTTAAGAGTCCACAGAAGTGAACCTTTCAAGCCTGTTTTCTCAACTCGCTGTTTCTCTGCAAGACATTACTCTATAAGCCATATCTCCAAAACTGGTGGGTCAAACTGAACAACCAATATGCCAATTTGAAGCTATTATCTCTACTTTCACATGACATGAAAAAACGACCAGCCAGAGTAGGGAAGGATGCTGGGGATTGAAGTGAGTACAACGGGTAACTAACCAGGTACTGCAGCCTATATTGATGGCAGCTCCCTGGGGCAGAGTGACGGGTGTGGGTGGGAGTCCTGGAGCCTGGTGCTGGAGGTGGACACATCCACACTGCTCCAAGGGAACACAGCTGCCGTTCCGCTGCAGCAGACCCTGGATGGAGGGAGGAGGATGAACACACACCGTCAATAGGATGCAGGATTATCACGTGTAGATTCTGTCCTTCACTCTGTGTGTGGTTCAGAACGACAGAGGTTTCATAGTCTTGCGTTGCCGGAAGATGACATGTTGTGAGTTTGTAGATTGGCTATTTGTTGCTACGTTCTCCCGGTGGGGGCTCCTCACTGGCAGGTGAGCCAGTCAGTTACAACACGCTGAAATGTATGTGGGGAGGAATCAATTATCAATTGTAAAGCCATTTCACAATAGCGGGCTGTTGAGAAGTTTGACAGAGGTATCCGTGGAGGTGCAGTCTGTGAAAAAGAGAGAGAGAGCAGAAAAGTGCACCGAGCAGCATTGTGGTGCCAAAATGTGACGAGGGTCTATGAATACTGGTACCAATATAGTCACACTGTTCTCTAAAGATACAGCCTGTGTGTCAGCACCATGTCTGCCAGTGACTAGCTCTGTTCAATTTGAGGTTAATTTACATTTTCTTCTCCTCGTCCAGGACTCACACATGAATTTTAACACTGAGAACAGCCGGTAGAACCAATATGAATAAAGGTGCTTTGGAGTAAACCGTGTCCCAGAACAGATAATGTGGAAAAAGAATACAGACTGAGGGGGTGGCAGTGGCAGCCATCTAGGAGCCGGAAGGTTACAGGTTTAATCCCCAGCTCCTCGTAGCTACGCTACCCTACGTACTGATGTACCCTACGTACTGATGAGAAAGTTGCACGGTTTGCCTCCACTGTTGGTATGTGTGAATGTGTGTGAATGTGCACCACATTGTGTAACAGTGTTCCGCCATTATGGTGTGTGAAAGGGTGAATGTGAAGGAAGCACAATTTAAAGCGGATATGAGTGTGCGGGGCCGATTGGTTATAGGGTGCACGCCACATAGGCGCTAATGCATGACATGACTGGAAATACACACCCAAAATCCGAACACGTACCGTAAGCTGGCATCTGTTCATCATTTCTGTTCTGGGAAAATATATTTTAAAATATCTTCTTTACCTTTTATTTTTTTATATCCATTTCTGCTAAGCAGCAAGCTATATTGTATATGCTTAGATGACTTTGATTTATATTAGGATAAATTTGCATGACTGTAAAGATGAAACGGAAGTGGGGAGGAGGCTTCACTTCCGCTTGATCAGAGCTTCCGTGCTCCAGACTGTATGACCGGAAGCATTTAAAAATTGTGGGAGGCAACCGTCTGGACTAGTAACAAGGTAACATAGAGGTGTGTATAGTTGAGTGACGTGGCTGTACCAGTAAAGCAGACATGTGTTGTTGAAGTGTTATGAGTGTACCTGAGGGCAGTAGCATCCAGGAGTACACTCCTTCACGTCAGGAGCTCACTAGTCGAAGAAGCATGGCTTGGCTTTAAAACCAAATTTACAACAGTACTAAACAACATGGCTCCTCTGAGAACCATCAGGGTCAAAACCCGCTCGGAGCCATGGATGAATTCGGACATACTGACTGCAATGAAAGCCAGAGACAACAAATGCTCTGAACTTCTTAAATGCAAGTCCAAGCTAGCCAAGCGCTTCGACAGTGATCTCCAAACCAAACTGTGCATCCTTAAAACCCAATGCAACAAGCTAAGAAACGGTGTAATTGCCATGACCAAATCAGCCAAAAGTAACTTTATCAATGATAAAGCCGAGGAAATCAAAAACAATCCTCGGGAGCTCTGGAAGCTACTAAACAACCAACTAGGCTGTGGTCAGAAACTTAAAACCAGGTTTACTAACATAAACATCAAATCAAATAACACCCTCATCACTGACAAGGTTGATGTAGCCAATCACTTGAACATCTTCTTTACAAACATTGCAACAATGCTGGTTAACAAACTGCCCTCCCACTCTGGGCGTTTTGGTGTAGAGCACATCAAAGGCTTCTACAAAAACCTAGGTGTTTGTAAAGATGATTTTAAAATGACAATGGTAACAACTGAGGAGGTACTTAAGAAACTGAGTGCCCTCCAACCCCACAAGGCCACTGGCCATGACAATATTCCCTCCAAATTTCTCAGAGACTCAGCCATTTCCATAGCTCCAGTCATCACCCACATAGTTAACCTCTCCATCAAACAAGGACAGGTCCCCAGAGATTTTAAACTGGCCAAAGTAACCCCCCTGTACAAAAAAGGGAGTAAATTAGAACCCGGCAACTACCGCCCTATTTCTATTCTAAGCTCCATCTCGAAAGTGATGGAAAAAATAGTCTATGAACAGGTTGAAAAGTATCTTGCCACTAATAAATTGTTGTACGAGTTCCAATCTGGTTTCAGAACATCCCACTCCACTGACACATGCCTTCTCTATTTGAGCGACCACATCAAACACGAGGTGGATGCTGGAAAATACTGCGGCATGGTCATGCTGGACCTCCAAAAGGCTTTTGACACCGTGAACCACTCCATACTGGTTAACAAGCTTAAAGCTATTGGTTTTGATAGCACATCAGTGAGCTGGATGCAATCCTACCTGGAGGGGAGAGAACAGATGGTGGAAGTGAACGGAACACTGTCCCCCCCCCTCCCAGTGAGCTGTGGCGTCCCACAAGGAAGCATACTAGGGCCTTTACTGTTCCTAGTATATGTAAACGACATGACTTCAGCTTGTGACTGCAACTTGTTCCTGTTCGCAGACGACTCAGCACTGCTGGTCTCGGACAGGAACAAACTGCAGGTTGAAAAGACCCTCAGCTCTGAACTCGGTAGAATCTGCACCTGGCTCGCTGATAACAAACTATCCTTACACCTGGGAAAAACTGAATCCATTCTCTTCGGATCAAATAGTAATCTCAAAAAGGCAGATGGCTTCTTGGTTAGAGTTGGTGATGATATTATCACACGGAAGGATCAAATTACCTACCTAGGTTCCATCCTGGAGGCCAATCTTTCCGGTGATAAGATGGCCACCAACGTAATCAAAAAAGTCAATCAAAGAACAAGATTCCTCTACAGGATCTCCTCACTGGTCGACAAAAACACCTTGAAGACCTTAACAGGAGCCCTTGTACAAGGTTTCTTTGACTATGCATCCACCTCCTGGTACCACAGCACCTCAAAGGCCCTTAAAACAAGGCTCCAGACCTCCCAAAACAAACTGGTCAGGCTCCTACTTGGCCTCACCCCCCGAACCCACCTCACCCCTGCCCACTTTGACAGGCTGGGATGGCTTAGGGTCGACGACAGAGTACAGCATCTTGCAATGGGTCTGGTCCACAAGATTAGATACACCACCAAGATACCCATGTACCTGTCTAAATACTTCCTTAATGTAAACGAAGTCCACACCCACAACACCAGAGGGAGTGCAACAAACCATGTACAACCCAGATTCGGCACTAACAAGGGACTAAATTCTTTTCGCTCCTATGCGACCAAAATGTGGAACGCCCTACCAACAGTCATTAAGACATGTGAATCCCTTGGCTCCTTCAAAACTGCTCTCAAAGGGCACCTACGGATGGCTGCAATTCGAAACTGGCCTCTGTAAAAGCTGAATTTTTATCTGGATTGTACTATGTTTTTGTATGGACGTGGTGTTGGGTGCCTGCACATATGCACACATGGCATCAACGCATGGTGTTGTGTGCAGGCGCCCTACACTCTGTCTTTGTACTATGGATTGTACTATGTTTATGTATGGACGTGGTGTTGGGTGCCTGCACATATGCACACATGGCATCAACGCATGGTGTTGTGTGCAGGCGCCCTACACTCTGTCTTTCGTTTTCTTTTCTTTTATCCCCCTGTTCCCCTCACTGTATATATATATTTTTCCCTTTTCGCTTCCTATATGATGAATTCCTGTTCTGTTCTTTAACTACATAGAAGTGTCTATTTGTTTGTCTCTAAATGTTTTGATGAATTGAACAATGTGGACCCTGTTGTAAACAAGTGTAAGGCTTAATTGGGTCGTCCACTCACAGTTAACAGTCTTTGTATTGAGTTTGTGCTTGAAATGTACTGTAATTCTGCAAACTGTTAATAAAGATTTCAATCAATCAATCAATCAAAGCACACAGCTCCTGGCGTCCCTGCAGTGCACACTGCTTCTCACAGGGGGCGCCACATTCAGAGTACAGGAACGGAGGTTCACAGTCTAAAAGGGGCAACGAACAACAACGTTAGGCTATTGGGAAACATTCTTAAACTCACTCATAAGACCAGTAGTACCAACGACAGGCAGGCAGGCAGACAGACAGACAGACAGACAGACAGACAGACAGACAGACAGACAGACAGACAGACAGACAGACAGACAGATAGATAGACAGACAGACAGACAGACAGACAGACAGACAGACAGACAGACAGACAGACAGACAGACAGACACACACACACACACAGACACACATGCACACACACACACAATATTGAAAGGCACATTTCAGATATAGGTTATGTACCTTCGCTGTGACAATGGCTGAGGTTGCAGGCTCTGCTCTGCGTTTCCAGGGGGGTGCACTGTTGTCCCCTGGTGACCGGGGAGAGAGCTACACGGTGGCGCTGCTGCCTCTGGGACTCACAGGAGCACTGCGACCAGTCGCTCCATTCTGACATGGGACAGTCTGCACACAGAACACTCGCTGAGGATGACTGAAGTGGGTGGAACGAACGGTGGTACGAGGTGACAGAAAGAGAGAGCATTGGGATGAAGGAGATGCAACAGGAAGACAAGAAACAGAATGAGAAACAGCGTAATATACTTTGGCTATTTGAAAATAACAGCTCAACAAGCTCACAGCGTGTCGCATTGAATACTGGATTCTTACTTGTAAACTTGGGGAATTGATACTTTACATTATTAACTATGTAACTAAATCGAATACTTCTTCCATCGCTGGCTGAAGATTATTCAAACAATTCTCTAAGACTTTCTTTAATGTTGTGGATTATTTCGCATTGCTTTCTCACCTTCACACTCTCTGGTGTCACACAGCAAAGTCCCATCGTGGCAGAGGCTGGAGGAGAAACCCATACACAGTCATTATACAGTAGAGTGAACACTTAAAATGCCACATTCAGTACATGACAGAGAATATTAGACTACTGGTGGCGTGTGCAAAGTAAACAGGGGAGAGAGAATGAGAATGAGAAAGATGTTACACACAGTGCCGAATCAACCCCTCCGAACGCCCTGGCGCTTTACCAAATCAAAAGGCCCCTTGCACGCGCAATTCTGTCTGATTCATGTGCGCGTAACACAATCAAGAACGACACTTTTTGCGTGTGCGTTCAGCGTACCGCCAGCACAGGAAGCCTATTTGTTGTAAATATATTTACTATTAGTTACCTAATGAATCATTTTTGCCAGGAGAACTATCTGCAATTTTCCCAAAAAATAATTAGCCTTCTACAAGGAGCTCATTAGCAGGCAGTAGCACATTTTTCTAAATTGTCTTTGTGACCTTAATTTAGCCTACATTTGCAAATAGTGCTGTTGACCATGTTGTTACATGGTCCACATAACATTTGTGCACCAAGAGACAATGCCAATATGCTACTTATTAGCCACTTAAGCCCTACCCTACTGTATATACTTTGTTGTACAACAAATAGCAAAACTAGGTGATTTTATTCTTATTCTTATTGGTAACAACTTATACTAGGTGTATAAACCTTAATTAACCACTAGAACCCTCTAGACATAACAAACTGGACCTGATTTGGCTCTGCACTTGGACGGCTTTTTTCAATCTTCACCATCTCTTCGAAAAAATAGGCTCAAGCTCACAAAGCGTTCCGCACTGTGAGCTTGTAAATCAATAATGTGTCCAGCCTGCCATCGCGCAAAATACAGCATTTTCCACAAAAATGAGTTAATAGCACAGGCAGACTCTTCACATACTAGAGCATGTCTGATATAAGTGTCAGAGCTGAAATGTAAATATGAAATAAATGCTTAAACATGTAGCTAGGTGTAATGTTAAGAGTCCACAGAAGTGAACCTTTCAAGCCTGTTTTCTCAACTCGCTGTTTCTCTGCAAGACATTACTCTATAAGCCATATCTCCAAAACTGGTGGGTCAAACTGAACAACCAATATGCCAATTTGAAGCTATTATCTCTACTTTCACATGACATGAAAAAACGACCAGCCAGAGTAGGGAAGGATGCTGGGGATTGAAGTGAGTACAACGGGTAACTAACCAGGTACTGCAGCCTATATTGATGGCAGCTCCCTGGGGCAGAGTGACGGGTGTGGGTGGGAGTCCTGGAGCCTGGTGCTGGAGGTGGACACATCCACACTGCTCCAAGGGAACACAGCTGCCGTTCCGCTGCAGCAGACCCTGGATGGAGGGAGGAGGATGAACACACACCGTCAATAGGATGCAGGATTATCACGTGTAGATTCTGTCCTTCACTCTGTGTGTGGTTCAGAACGACAGAGGTTTCATAGTCTTGCGTTGCCGGAAGATGACATGTTGTGAGTTTGTAGATTGGCTATTTGTTGCTACGTTCTCCCGGTGGGGGCTCCTCACTGGCAGGTGAGCCAGTCAGTTACAACACACTGAAATGTATGTGGGGAGGAATCAATTATCAATTGTAAAGCCATTTCACAATAGCGGGCTGTTGAGAAGTTTGACAGAGGTATCCGTGGAGGTGCAGTCTGTGAAAAAGAGAGAGAGAGCAGAAAAGTGCACCGAGCAGCATTGTGGTGCCAAAATGTGACGAGGGTCTATGAATACTGGTACCAATATAGTCACACTGTTCTCTAAAGATACAGCCTGTGTGTCAGCACCATGTCTGCCAGTGACTAGCTCTGTTCAATTTGAGGTTAATTTACATTTTCTTCTCCTCGTCCAGGACTCACACATGAATTTTAACACTGAGAACAGCCGGTAGAACCAATATGAATAAAGGTGCTTTGGAGTAAACCGTGTCCCAGAACAGATAATGTGGAAAAAGAATACAGACTGAGGGGGTGGCAGTGGCAGCCATCTAGGAGCCGGAAGGTTACAGGTTTAATCCCCAGCTCCTCGTAGCTACGCTACCCTACGTACTGATGTACCCTACGTACTGATGAGAAAGTTGCACGGTTTGCCTCCACTGTTGGTATGTGTGAATGTGTGTGAATGTGCACCACATTGTGTAACAGTGTTCCGCCATTATGGTGTGTGAAAGGGTGAATGTGAAGGAAGCACAATTTAAAGCGGATATGAGTGTGCGGGGCCGATTGGTTATAGGGTGCACGCCACATAGGCGCTAATGCATGACATGACTGGAAATACACACCCAAAATCCGAACACGTACCGTAAGCTGGCATCTGTTCATCATTTCTGTTCTCGGAAAATATATTTTAAAATATCTTCTTTACCTTTTATTTTTTTATATCCATTTCTGCTAAGCAGCAAGCTATATTGTATATGCTTAGATGACTTTGATTTATATTAGGATAAATTTGCATGACTGTAAAGATGAAACGGAAGTGGGGAGGAGGCTTCACTTCCGCTTGATCAGAGCTTCCGTGCTCCAGACTGTATGACCGGAAGCATTTAAAAATTGTGGGAGGCAACCGTCTGGACTAGTAACAAGGTAACATAGAGGTGTGTATAGTTGAGTGACGTGGCTGTACCAGTAAAGCAGACATGTGTTGTTGAAGTGTTATGAGTGTACCTGAGGGCAGTAGCATCCAGGAGTACACTCCTTCACGTCAGCACACAGCTCCTGGCGTCCCTGCAGTGCACACTGCTTCTCACAGGGGGCGCCACATTCAGAGTACAGGAACGGAGGTTCACAGTCTAAAAGGGGCAACGAACAACAACGTTAGGCTATTGGGAAACATTCTTAAACTCACTCATAAGACCAGTAGTACCAACGGCAGGCAGGCAGACAGACAGACACACAGACACACACACAGACACACAGACACACAGACACACACACACACACACACACACACACACATCACATTTTATCATACTATGTGATGTCCTTGATGTATGGAAATAAAACTTGGTACAAGACAAATTTGTTCCAACTGCACCGGAGAGCTGAGGGCCTCGAGCTTTATAACTCTCTAATACGTGTTAAAGAGGGTCATGACTCTTATGTTAACCATGTAAGACATTTAGCATCGACGCCCCTAGGCTTTGGAATAAGTGGCAGTCACTGGAACATACT
Organism: Protomyctophum bolini; assembly: GCF_963924005.1. Taxonomy (NCBI): domain Eukaryota; kingdom Metazoa; phylum Chordata; class Actinopteri; order Myctophiformes; family Myctophidae; genus Protomyctophum; species Protomyctophum bolini. Next base: position 25,318 of record NW_027666155.1, read on the forward strand.
GTAATGTAGCCTATATCAAAACAATGCACATAATGGACAGCAATGGACTTTATTTTATAGACGTGCCCGATATTCTGTAATACAAATTGTATCACAGGACATCGGGCACATCTATTACAATGCATTGTGTGACAGATCCTCGGGTCAGGCCAACCACTCGGATAACGGCTGATTTACAAAAGGTGTCATTTGCCCTGCGGTGAACAACAGATAACATCTGGACAGTCAGAAGCATCAGGCTCCAGTTACGCACGCACATACATACATACATAAACGAACGCACACAGATAACAAAAGCTTATCTGTTTAATAAAGGATTTCGCCCACTGTAAAACACAAGCACACAAGTTTGTATTAAAGAAAATCTGTATTTTAGGATGGCAATGTTATGAAGGCCATTTTCTCCCTTCTTTTTTATTGTTGCGATTTTCATCATGATCTACAGGCTCATAATGCGTCACGCCATGAGATGGTAGACCTGCTATTTTCGGTGCTCGACACAGGCGCAACCCCAACCTGAATATTTTCATAATAGTAAGCCTAAATCTAAATTATTATGCTTTTCCCATAAAATTACCATTTCTCTTGTGAGTACCAGAACAATATTATTATTATTGGTACAGTGGCAGTACCTTTAGGGCAGCGGCATCCAGGCTGACAGTCAGCGCTCCCCTGGCATTCTATGCCCTGCTGGAGGTCAGAGCAGCGTTGGGGACACTCGTTGGCACACGCATCAAACTCCTGTCCCGCTGGACAACCCTTCTCATCTGTGAACACACCGGCAAAACCATCCATTTATTCAACACTACACACAATCACAACATCGCATGCATTAATTATGCCGCATTCATCGTCACACCAGCTGTAGGCTTTGGCTGCTGCTTGTACGATTACAGTCTCTCGACACAGTGGAATTCTCAGTGTTAAATCTGCAATCCATTAATCTGGATAAGAAATAAATTGGGCAGAATGAGAGACGCTGCGCCTCTGACATGTTAATGCCAGGAGAACCTGTTTCAAACCAGTGGAGATTTGGCGTACGGCCAAATGTGGGCACTAACCACTTAATCTTACACCAAATCCCTTTGACAGAATAGCCAATCGACAAGCTGAGCTATTTTTGGTTAAATGTTCCCCCCAGAATATAAATGCTGGGGTTTATATTCTATTCCCTCCCAACTATCTGCCCTCACACTGGCATTTCAAAGACGAATTTAAGGCTGATTTAGAAAGGTGGTCCCCTGTTCAATTACTTAACTACAAGCACTTCCTATTAAAATTCCACTTAAGTATTTCAAACAATTTGACCTACAGAGTAGTGTATACTGTGGAAAGAATAAATGTGAGAAAAATGGAGATGCAAGGATTCTGCCCGGCAGCAACGGTGTGTGCGTGTGTTTGTGTGTTTGTGTGTTTGTGTGTGTGTGTCTCACCACAGGGTTTGGTGTTGCAGGGTTTAACCTGGTTCTTCTCTCCTTCACACTTCCGCCCTCCGTTCTTGGGTGGAGGACTGGAGCAGGAGCGAGTGCGGATGGAGCGACCGCCACCACAGCGCTTGTCACAGCGAGACCAGGGACTCCAGCGAGACCAGCCTCCGTCCACTGTCACACACACACACACATCATCATCATCATTTGTCAAGGCTAAATCTCATCAAATGGTTTATCTGTGTCTTAAATGACCGAATGCAGAATGGGCCTTGATATAGGTTGAAAAGCACCGCTCTGTGACCTCACTGACCTTTGCAGGGTCTGATGTTGCAGAAGCGGTGCTCCAGGTTGCCTCCCAGGATGTCCTGGCACCAGGTCCCGTTGGGCCCCGGGCTGTGGAAGGTTCTGATCCTCTGCTGCTGGCCCACTCCACAGGACCGAGAGCAGGACGCCCAGTCCCCCCACTCTGTCCACGAACAGTTCCTCTGGGCGCAGTCCGGCCCCGTGCACGCGTCGCCTCCGTCTAGAAACACCCCCAAAATTTGGCCCAGACATGAATGGAAAATGGCTTCTATAGGCTGCCGCCATTATGTGGAATGCCCTACCAAAACCTCTTAAGCCCTAATCCCCCGCCGGCGGGGGCAGCGGCTGTCCACCTCATGAACAGCTCTCAGCGGGTAAATGGGGCTGGTCAAGGTCTCAGGTTCCAACTCCGATATGTGGGACTACGCAAACTCAAAACTAAACGAAAAGCATGACTGACCTCAAAATACAATTGTGCATGGTTGAACCACTTGAACGTGTAACTTTGTAAGATCTACAAAAGCTTGTAGATCTGCAATTATCTCACATTTTGCGTGACACTGTCATACAACAAAGTATAAAATACAAGGTAAAGAAAGAAAAGCAGGTGTGCTTCCTCTGGAAAACTGCCCCATGCACTGCCCAGTGGGTGCTCAGCTTTAAATAAAACGTAACTGATTTATTTAGCAGATTTAATCTGCTCTGAATAATAAAACATGATAAATTTGCATCTGAGCCAGTCTTGCATCTGCCAAAGAACGGCAGTATTTTACAGTGAACACAAGAGCAGATATTTACCATTCTCCTGGTCTCATTTGAATAAATCCCCAAGAAGTACACACTAGACTACACTAAACCCAAATGACTAAATAAATCATTGCTGCAGGGCATAAACCTTCTATCTCCATATTTAATATTTTAATGTTTTTCGTAGATGAATTAAGAGAGTAGCACAAAAGTGGTGACAATTGCCAATGTACATGCTCACATGTGACTGACGTATTGTGAGCTTGTAGATCAGCCATTTTCACAATTTAAAATGTTTTTAAAATAATAATTAAAAAAAGGAATGGTTTTGCAAATACAAGGTTTTCACCCGACTGCGACAAAATGAAACAGCAGCCAAGTACTTATCTCTGCTGATGAACAAAAACACAGAATCAGTTCCTGAGATAAACAAGCCACCTCACAGTACCATCCACGGGCCATTAATACCATGCTTACAGGGCAAAGCATTATTTTCATTACACAGATTACATACCCCCTTCCGACCTCCCTCCAATGCTATAAAACTGTGAATAATCATTCTTCTTAAATGGCAAAAGGCCCATCTTTACTGTATGCCAGGTTCTTCGAAAAACCAATTTTCCGGGGGAAGTTTGTCAGTGAGACAGCGTGCCTCCGGTGTCACCTGCTCCCGGACACTGATCATGTCTATTGGCACAGTTAGAAGTGGCCTTGCTCAAGGACACTATGAAGGCACAGAGAGGTTAATGAGAGGATACAGGGCGCTTCTCTTTGGGTAAGCTCATGCTGACTTTCCAGTCCCAATTCTCAGTCCTTTGCGGCTGCCATTGTCACCTTTTTTTTTTATGAGATTATTTTTAGGCAGGTGTTACTGTATTAGCAACGGGAGACGGGAAGTAGAGTGCGAAGGAAAGATATTCAACACAGGTCCCAGTAATCTTTCCAAATTTGTCCAAGTGATGCAGACTGCTCCAGGGAAGATTATAGAGGTAAGACAGCTCCCCTCTCTGCAGTCTATTAATGAGCAGGCTACACTAAGACATTACCCATGTTCTGCATGAGGATTATTTATGAATGCACTCTCGTAGAAGGTGCAGGGTACCCATCTTAAATAGATTTAAATACTCTCTTGTACCATAGCTCACGATGCAAAGCGTTCTCAAACCTTTTAGCCCGTGACCCAAAAGAGAAATTATATGTTTGCCCGGGATCCAAACTAGTGAAAATAGCAGATCTACAAGTTCACAATGTGGCGTGTTGTATAGAGGTTGTACTGTACCTGTGCACTGTGGCATGTTGTATAGAGGTTGTACCTGTGCACTGTGGCGTGTTGTATAGAGGTTGTACCTGTGCACTGTGGCATGTTGTATAGAGGTTGTACCTGTGCACTGTGGCATGTTGCAGACCCTCTCCTGGTGGGAGGAGCCAGAGCAGGGGGGCTTGACACAGCGGCGGTGGCGTGACTTCAGGGCGGGCGGAGGGCGTCGCTGCAGGTCCTGGTGCAAGGACTCCATGACGACCAGGGAGAGAACCCTGCATCCTCATCTGGACACCAGAGACGAGACAGAGGGAGGATGAGACAGACTAATACCTAGAGAACCCTGCATCCTCATCTGGACACCAGAGACGAGACAGAGGGAGGATGAGACAAACTAATGCCTAGCCTGACACTCTTGAAACTACATTTTAATTTAGTTTCACTTCATTATTCAGACTGAAAGCCCTCCCCCCACGGCAGCAGTTTCTGGGATGGGCGTTGTCAAAGTGGCAGTCTTCGGTGATTGGTTCATACCAACCAAATCAGAATATTAGGAAAGCAGATGACGTTGTTGTCAATTATTGGCTATGGCTAACCCGGTTGCTAACCAAACAAACACAGCCAACGAGCGCTATACTAGCATGTAAACAAAAGCGGTAAAATATGTCGGATGATGATACCTGCCGTTTCTGTAAATAAACAATTTATCATAGGTCGATTTAATAGCCAGATTGATATGGTCGCGAGTTACCGCAGTGGGGGGCAGCCATGTTTGTTGTTTGACACTGTTGAGTGACGAGGCTGACGGCCAATCATCTGCTGCGATCGGATTTTTGATCGAGACTGATGCAGCCGTAGGGCGCAGCGTCACCAGACCTGAATCGCCAGGATTTATTTTAGCGATTCAGGGCTGGAGCCAGGCTAACAAATACCTCAAAATTGTACTTAATCCTTTCTGGGCGGGAACCCCTTTTGGTGTTTTAACTAAGCAAGGGCCTTTCTGTGTGGAGTTTGCATGTTCTCCCCGTGTCCCCTAGGGTAGGTACCCTCACAAAAACATGCAGTAATCCTGGTCTCTAAACTGCCTCCCCCTGGCCAGCCGGGGCGCCTGATGGAGGGGAAAGGAACTGGTTGGAATAACGTGTTCCTTCCACCCGCTACGTCCAACCAGGGAAACTCCCCCCTGTCAGGTGTAAAGGAGCAACTTGGACACTCAGGCATGAAGGGAGCATGAGTTAAGTCCGTTGCTCTCCCCAGGTTGGCGGAGGGTGTGTAGAGCCCAGGATCACAGTAGATGATTGGCACAGGGGTGAAAAATGGGTTACAAAATCGTGGGATAAAAAAATATATATAAAAAAAAAAGACAATGTTTTCTGAAAAAGCTATGTTTCTGTCAGTCCTACAAATATTAGTGCAGTTATTTAGCAAAACCCGTGAGGATAGTGCAAATGGCCCCCCTAATAACTGGCAAAAAAGGTTCCATTGATTCAAGGTTGGAATATAATCGATTGATTGACACGACGGCCAAATGGCTACCGCGTTAAGTGGTCTGATGGGTGGGCCGCGAACTCTTTCGAGATTTTCAAGTGGGCCCTGATCCGACCTATGCTTATAGGTCTGTAACTGTACACTGTCTGTAACTACGAATGGAACCCAAATGGTCCTTGTTTTACCATTTGCGGTGCGATTTTAGTGTCCCATGTGTGGTTTAGTTTAGTGTACCGTACCAGTTTTTACAGTCAGTAACGATGCTGTCTCCTGGGTCTGCGTACTGCCAGTCAATCCCTCCAGGCCACGTCCAGGATGCATTGTTTATTGCTTAGACCATCTTCAGACAGAGATACAAGTCAGAGAGAAGGATGAAGAAAGAATACATTTACTGTTAGATGTCGTGCTAAAATATTGTAGTGTCAATTTACTGTAACTTTTATTTAGCACGCAGATAAGGGTAATCTAATTCAGTGTTTATCAAAGTGGGTTTCCGGGGACTCCCAGGGCCCTTGAAGGGGTTCCCTTCCTACATTAGAAAGTTTTGAGAACCCTAATTGGCATCAGTCAAGCTAACATATAAATGGTGCATTTATATAGCCGCCTTTATCCAAGACGCTTTACGTAGATTGTGCATTACATTCACCCATTCACACACACATTCATACACCGATGCCGGAGGAAACCATGCAAGGTACCAACCTGCACATCGGGAGCAATTAGGGGTTCAGTGTATTGCTCAAGGACACTTCAACACCAATTCTGGGGGAGCCTGGTTTTGAACTGGCAACCTTGCGGTTACCATCCAGCCAACTCTACCCCTGAGCCACCGCCGTATTCTTGACCTCTTTTCAGCCAGACGTGTAGGATAAAGGAAAACGTCTGGTATAATTTACCGTCGGCGGTGCCGTTGTGGTACTTGCAGCGACACTCCTCCCTGGCCACACACACACCGTCCTGCAGCACCGTGTCACTGGGGCAACCGCAGGTCCGCTCGCACCCCGGGGGGTCCAGGCACTCCGTGTCGCCATGGAGATCCGAACACGAGCGTGGACAGGGTTTCCCACAAGGCCAATCTTCCTGTCCCCCGCCGCAGTCTGCAAAGAGCACAGGGTGAAGTTGACTTTATACAGCTGAATAAATGAACAGCGAAAATTGTTCTTTTATTATTAGATTTTGGGAGGTGTGGGACCTTGCGAGGACCTTAATGCCCTGAGCTTTCTCTGTCCTGTCCAAATAAAACTGCCCGGTAATGAGCTGACCTGAGCAGGTGGTGACGTTGTCATGGCAGCCGCGGCTCTGTGTGCTCTCCCCGTGACAGGGAAGACCTCCGAAGCGAGCGGGGGGGGGGCTGTTACAGTGCCGGACGCGCCTGGACGAGCCCTCGCACGCCTCGCAGTCTGACCACGGCGACCACACGCTCCATGAGCCGTGAACTACAGACAGAGAGCGATGAAGAGAGACAGAGACACCGACAGTGACATACGATGAGATAATGAATTATGAAACACAGAACTTGTGTAAGGAGGAGGAGAGAAGAGTGACACAGAGCAGAGCAGATGAACCAAGCAGGTAGTAAAGAGGAAACAGCAGGATAAATTAATGAGTTAGTCACAAAAGTCGGGCAGATCCATCTTGATCACATGACTATAGAGATAAAGTGTACCAATTTGCCTTCGACCTGGCGGAGACAATAAAGCAACAGAGAGGCGAAGACAGACAGACAGATACCAGAAAAGAAAGGATCCAGTGCAATGATAATAGATATCCTGTACAAATATGCACTGTAAATATAAATCAAGTCAATGGCATGGCGTTATAAGAGGCGTGTGGGTTTTGCCTACCAGGACAGAATGAGATGACGGGACAGGGCTGTCTCTGGATCTGAACCCCGACTCCGTTGTGGATCTCGTGCTCTCCTGGACAGGCCTGACCTCCGGCCCTGGGCTCAGGACATCCACAGCTCCTGTAGCGAGACACGGACTCCGCTCCACATGTCCTGGAGCAGGGCGTCCAGTCCGACCACTCACACCAGTCACCTGGCACTGGAGAGTGTGGGGTACACGGGGAGATGGTTGGGAGATGGTTGTAGATGAGACAGAATGCTCCTATTTTCCATTAGCATTTATTGAGTGACAGAAATACATAGCTACAAGTGGATGGAGACAGTCATGGAAATGAAAGACAAAGTCCACTCAAACACATGATGGAAAACGTCCAAACTAATAGCTACAAGCGGATGGAAAGCGAGATGTCTCTTTGATGTAACGGACAAAGTGCACTCAAAAACCATCTGTTATGTTGAAGTACTGTACCAATGAAAATGTAGCCATTTAGGTTTTGTCAAGCTAGCCAGCTAAAATACATGGGGACAAAAACTAAGAACTATGCTCTGCTCAGGACTGGAGGTGGTAATAAACCAGGTTTTTTTTTTAGAGCATTAGATCAACAAGCAAACAGCGCTTTGTGTGCATGTACAGGATGCAGATCACGTTTTTACTTCTTTAAAAAATGTAATAAAATTATGTGGTACCTCCCCCTTCAGGGCGTGGTTCTGATTATAATGAAACATAGCGTTACATTTTCTGTTTTGTATGTAACATTACGGTGTGTGTGGACTCACCTGGACAGATCTCACTGCTGCAGTTGAGCCTCCCAGCCTCACAGGTACTGAAACAAACACCACACAATAATTATAATAAAATAGTATTGCAGTTCTTTGGAAGCTTTGGAGATTCTGACAGAGACGCTACAGAAGGTTGTAATGGTAGTACTACTCACTGCCAGGTCATCACAGGAGCGAGGACAGGAGGGCCCACAGCTGCTGAACACGGTCCCAGGGACCTGGGAGCACGGGGGCACTGAAACACACACAGAGAACATAGCATGTCACTAGCAGGGGTGGTACAGCTAGGAGAGCAACACAGACTTGTCAAAACGCAAGTTATCTATATAACTATGGTTCTATGAATACCGGATGACCGCCAGAGGCGGTGTTTTCAACACCTGGATATACATCGCGCGCACGCGCAGAGGTCGAATATTAATACCAAAAATGTCACTCGTGACCCCCTGTGGGCGTACCGATATAGGTGCCCAGTTCACAGGGTTCATCCTCATGGAAATCTTTTCGTCGGGATTCCGAGTGACAATGAACTCTGGCGGTCATCCGGTATTCATAGAACCATAGTTATATAGATAACTTGCGTTCTATTTCATACCTACTGACCGCCAGAGGCAGTGTTTTCAACACCTGGATGACTCATACCAACAAGGTCACGAGGAATCTGCGCTTACCGAGGTCGGTTTGCAGATCTAATGGACAGCCAAACATCCATCACCATAGGGTGAGGGAGAGTCCGGTTGGCTGGGTCTTGGCAAAAGCCCAAAACAGATGGAGCCCATTTGGCTGCACTGCAGCACAGATGTCCACCCCCTGGTCTGGCATGTCAAAATGCCTCTGGGGAGGCCTTGTGGCCTACTGAAGAAGTCTAGTATATAGGGCTGACTGTGGGGAAGACCATGTAGAGTTACAGTATATAGGGCTGACTGGGAGGGAAGACCATGTAGAGTTACAGTATATAGGGCTGACTGGGGGGAAGACCATGTAGAGTTACAGTATATAGGGCTGACTGGGGGGAAGACCGTGTAGAGTTACAGTATATAGGGCTGACTGGGGGGAAGACCATGTAGAGTTACAGTATATAGGGCTGACTGGGGGGAAGACCATGTAGAGTTACAGTATATAGGGCTGACTGGGAGGGAAGACCATGTAGAGTTACAGTATATAGGGCTGACTGTGGGGAAGACCATGTAGAGTTACAGTATATAGGGCTGACTGGGGGGAAGACCATGTAGAGTTACAGTATATAGGGCTGACTGGGAGGGAAGACCATGTAGAGTTACAGTATATAGGGCTGACTGGGGGGGAAGACCATGTAGAGTTACAGTATATAGGGCTGACTGGGGGGAAGACCATGTAGAGTTACAGTATATAGGGCTGACTGGGAGGGAAGACCATGTAGAGTTACAGTATATAGGGCTGACTGGGGGGGAAGACCATGTAGAGTTACAGTATATAGGGCTGACTGGGGGGAAGACTGTGTAGAGTTACAGTATATAGGGCTGACTGGGGGGAAGACCATGTAGAGTTACAGTATATAGGGCTGACTGGGAGGGAAGACCATGTAGAGTTACAGTATATAGGGCTGACTGGGAGGGAAGACCATGTAGAGTTACAGTATATAGGGCTGACTGGGGGGGAAGACCATGTAGAGTTACAGTATATAGGGCTGACTGGGGGGAAGACTGTGTAGAGTTACAGTATATAGGGCTGACTGGGGGGAAGACTGTGTAGAGTTACAGTATATAGGGCTGACTGGGGGGAAGACCATGTAGAGTTACAGTATATAGGGCTGACTGGGAGGGAAGACCATGTAGAGTTACAGTATGTAGGGCTGACTGGGAGGGAAGACCATGTAGAGTTACAGTATATAGGGCTGACTATGGGGAAGACCATGTAGAGTTACAGTATATAGGGCTGACTGTGGGGAAGCGAATGTAGAGTTACAGTATATAGGGCTGACTGGGAGGGAAGACCATGTAGAGTTACAGTATATAGGGCTGACTGGGGGGGAAGACCATGTAGAGTTACAGTATATAGGGCTGACTGGGGGGGAAGACCATGTAGAGTTACAGTATATAGGGCTGACTGGGGGGGAAGACCATGTAGAGTTACAGTATATAGGGCTGACTGGGGGGGAAGACCATGTAGAGTTACAGTATATAGGGCTGACTGGGAGGGAAGACCATGTAGAGTTACAGTATATAGGGCTGACTGGGAGGGAAGACCGTGTAGAGTTACAGTATATAGGGCTGACTGGGGGGAAGACCATGTAGAGTTACAGTATATAGGGCTGACTGGGAGGGGGGAAGACCATGTAGAGTTACAGTATATAGGGCTGACTGGGGGGGAAGACCATGTAGAGTTACAGTATATAGGGCTGACTGGGGGGGAAGACCATGTAGAGTTACAGTATATAGGGCTGACTGGGGGGAAGACCATGTAGAGTTACAGTATATAGGGCTGACTGGGGGGAAGACCATGTAGAGTTACAGTATATAGGGCTGACTGGGGGGAAGACCATGTAGAGTTACAGTATATAGGGCTGACTGGGGGGAAGACCATGTAGAGTTACAGTATATAGGGCTGACTGGGGGGAAGACCATGTAGAGTTACAGTATATAGGGCTGACTGGGGGGAAGACCATGTAGAGTTACAGTATATAGGGCTGACTGGGAGGGAAGACCATGTAGAGTTACAGTATATAGGGCTGACTGTGGGGAAGACCATGTAGAGTTACAGTATACAGGGCTGACTGGGAGGGAAGACCATGTAGAGTTACAGTATATAGGGCTGACTGTGGGGGAAACCATGTAGAGTTACAGTATATAGGGCTGACTGGGGGGAAGACCCTGTAGAGTTACAGTATATAGGGCTGACTGTGGGGAAGACCATGTAGAGTTACAGTATATAGGGCTGACTGGGGGGGAGACCATGTAGAGTTACAGTATATAGGGCTGACTGTGGGGAAGACCATGTAGAGTTACAGTATATAGGGCTGACTGGGGGGGAGACCATGTAGAGTTACAGTATATAGGGCTGACTGGGGGGGAGACCATGTAGAGTTACAGTATATAGGGCTGACTGGGGGGGAGACCATGTAGAGTTACATTATATAGGGCTGACTGTGGGGGAAGACCATGTAGAGTTACAGTATATAGGGCTGACTGGGGGGGAAGACCATGTAGAGTTACAGTATATAGGGCTGACTGGGGGGGAAGACCATGTAGAGTTACAGTATATAGGGCTGACTGGGAGGGAAGACCATGTAGAGTTACAGTATATAGGGCTGACTGGGGGGGAAGACCATGTAGAGTTACAGTATATAGGGCTGACTGGGGGGGAAGACCATGTAGAGTTACAGTATATAGGGCTGACTGGGAGGGAAGACCATGTAGAGTTACAGTATATAGGGCTGACTGGGGGGAAGACCATGTAGAGTTACAGTATATAGGGCTGACTGGGGGGAAGACCATGTAGAGTTACAGTATATAGGGCTGACTGGGGGGGGAAGACCATGTAGAGTTACAGTATATAGGGCTGACTGGGGGGGGAAGACCATGTAGAGTTACAGTATATAGGGCTGACTGGGGGGAAGACCATGTAGAGTTACAGTATATAGGGCTGACTGTGGGGAAGACCATGTAGAGTTACAGTATATAGGGCTGACTGGGAGGGAAGACCATGTAGAGTTACAGTATATAGGGCTGACTGGGGGGAAGACCATGTAGAGTTACAGTATATAGGGCTGACTGGGGGGAAGACCGTGTAGAGTTACAGTATATAGGGCTGACTGGGGGGAAGACCATGTAGAGTTACAGTATATAGGGCTGACTGGGGGGAAGACCATGTAGAGTTACAGTATATAGGGCTGACTGGGAGGGAAGACCATGTAGAGTTACAGTATATAGGGCTGACTGGGGGGGAAGACCATGTAGAGTTACAGTATATAGGGCTGACTGGGGGGAAGACCATGTAGAGTTACAGTATATAGGGCTGACTGGGAGGGAAGACCATGTAGAGTTACAGTATATAGGGCTGACTGGGGGGGAAGACCATGTAGAGTTACAGTATATAGGGCTGACTGGGGGGAAGACTGTGTAGAGTTACAGTATATAGGGCTGACTGGGGGGAAGACCATGTAGAGTTACAGTATATAGGGCTGACTGGGAGGGAAGACCATGTAGAGTTACAGTATATAGGGCTGACTGGGAGGGAAGACCATGTAGAGTTACAGTATATAGGGCTGACTGGGGGGGAAGACCATGTAGAGTTACAGTATATAGGGCTGACTGGGGGGAAGACTGTGTAGAGTTACAGTATATAGGGCTGACTGGGGGGAAGACCATGTAGAGTTACAGTATATAGGGCTGACTGGGGGGGAAGACCATGTAGAGTTACAGTATATAGGGCTGACTGGGAGGGAAGACCATGTAGAGTTACAGTATGTAGGGCTGACTGGGAGGGAAGACCATGTAGAGTTACAGTATATAGGGCTGACTATGGGGAAGACCATGTAGAGTTACAGTATATAGGGCTGACTGGGGGGAAGACTGTGTAGAGTTACAGTATATAGGGCTGACTGGGGGGAAGACCATGTAGAGTTACAGTATATAGGGCTGACTGGGAGGGAAGACCATGTAGAGTTACAGTATATAGGGCTGACTGGGAGGGAAGACCATGTAGAGTTACAGTATATAGGGCTGACTGGGGGGGAAGACCATGTAGAGTTACAGTATATAGGGCTGACTGGGGGGAAGACTGTGTAGAGTTACAGTATATAGGGCTGACTGGGGGGAAGACTGTGTAGAGTTACAGTATATAGGGCTGACTGGGGGGAAGACCATGTAGAGTTACAGTATATAGGGCTGACTGGGAGGGAAGACCATGTAGAGTTACAGTATGTAGGGCTGACTGGGAGGGAAGACCATGTAGAGTTACAGTATATAGGGCTGACTATGGGGAAGACCATGTAGAGTTACAGTATATAGGGCTGACTGTGGGGAAGCGAATGTAGAGTTACAGTATATAGGGCTGACTGGGAGGGAAGACCATGTAGAGTTACAGTATATAGGGCTGACTGTGGGGAAGACCATGTAGAGTTACAGTATATAGGGCTGACTGGGAGGGAAGACCATGTAGAGTTACAGTATATAGGGCTGACTGTGGGGAAGACCATGTAGAGTTACAGTATACAGGGCTGACTGGGAGGGAAGACCATGTAGAGTTACAGTATATAGGGCTGACTGTGGGGAAAACCATGTAGAGTTACAGTATATAGGGCTGACTGGGGGGAAGACCCTGTAGAGTTACAGTATATAGGGCTGACTGGGGGGAAGACCATGTAGAGTTACAGTATATAGGGCTGACTGGGGGGAAGACCATGTAGAGTTACAGTATATAGGGCTGACTGGGGGGAAGGCCATGTAGAGTTACAGTATATAGGGCTGACTGGGAGGGAAGACCATGTAGAGTTACAGTATATAGGGCAGACTGGGGGGAAAGACCATGTAGAGTTACAGTATATAGGGCTGACTGGGAGGGAAGACCATGTAGAGTTACAGTATATAGGGCTGACTGGGGGGGAAGACCATGTAGAGTTACAGTATATAGGGCTGACTGGGGGGAAGACCATGTAGAGTTACAGTATATAGGGCTGACTGGGGGGAAGACCATGTAGAGTTACAGTATATAGGGCTGACTGGGAGGGAAGACCATGTAGAGTTACAGTATATAGGGCTGACTGGGAGGGAAGACCATGTAGAGTTACAGTATATAGGGCTGACTGGGGGGGGAAGACCATGTAGAGTTACAGTATATAGGGCTGACTGGGGGGGAAGACCATGTAGAGTTACAGTATATAGGGCTGACTGGGAGGGAAGACCATGTAGAGTTACAGTATATAGGGCTGACTGGGGGGGAAGACCATGTAGAGTTACAGTATATAGGGCTGACTGGGGGGGAAGACCATGTAGAGTTACAGTATATAGGGCTGACTGGGGGGAAGACCATGTAGAGTTACAGTATATAGGGCTGACTGTGGGGAAGACCATGTAGAGTTACAGTATATAGGGCTGACTATGGGGAAGACCATGTAGAGTTACAGTATATAGGGCTGACTGGGGGGAAGACCATGTAGAGTTACAGTATATAGGGCTGACTGGGGGGGAAGACCATGTAGAGTTACAGTATATAGGGCTGACTGGGGGGAAGACCATGTAGAGTTACAGTATATAGGGCTGACTGGGAGGGAAGACCATGTAGAGTTACAGTATATAGGGCTGACTGTGGGGAAGACCATGTAGAGTTACAGTATATAGGGCTGACTGGGGGGGAGACCATGTAGAGTTACAGTATATAGGGCTGACTGGGGGGGAGACCATGTAGAGTTACATTATATAGGGCTGACTGTGGGGGAAGACCATGTAGAGTTACAGTATATAGGGCTGACTGTGGGGAAGACCATGTAGAGTTACAGTATATAGGGCTGACTGTGGGGAAGACCATGTAGAGATACTGTAACTCCACATGGTCTTCCCCCCAGTCAGCCCTATATACTGTAACTCTACATGGTCTTCCCCCCCAGTCAGCCCTATATACTGTAACTCTACATGGTCTTCCCCCCCAGTCAGCCCTATATACTGTAACTCTACATGGTCTTCCCCCCAGTCTGCCCTATATACTGTAACTCTACATGGTCTTCCCTCCCAGTCAGCCCTATATACTGTAACTCTACATGGTCTTCTTATAGTCGGAGCATTATCACAGCAAACCACACTCTATAGTAGGGAGCATTATCACAACAGACCACACTCTATAGTAGGATCATTATCACAACAAACCACTCTATAGTAGGGAGCATTATCACAACAAACCACACTCTATAGTAGGGAGCATTATCACAACAAACCACACTCTATAGTAGGATCATTATCACAACAAACCACACTCTATAGTAGGAGCATTATCACAACAAACCACACTCTATAGTAGGGAGCATTATCACAACAAACCACACTCTATAGTAGGGAGCATTATCACAACAAACCACACTCTATAGTAGGATCATTATCACAACAATACACTCTATAGTAGGGAGCATTATCACGACAAACCACACTCTATAGTAGGAGCATTATCACAACAAACCACACTCTATAGTAGGAGCATTATCACAACAAACCACTCTATAGTAGGGAGCATTATCACAACAAACCACACTCTATAGTAGGAGCATTATCACAACAAACCACACTCTATAGTAGGAGCATTATCACAACAAACCACACTCTAAAATAGGAGCATTATCACAACAAACCACACTCTATAGTAGGATCATTATCACAACAAACCACACTCTATAGTAGGGAGCATTATCACAACAAACCACACTCTATAGTAGGAGCATTATCACAACAAACCACACTCTATAGTAGGAGCATTATCACAGCAAACCACACTCTATAGTAGGGAGCATTATCACAACAAACCACACTCTATAGTAGGGAGGATTATCACAACAAACCACACTCTATAGTAGGAGCATTATCACAACAAACCACTCTATAGTAGGAGCATTATCACAACAAACCACACTCTATAGTAGGAGCATTATCACAGCAAACCACTCTATAGTAGGAGCATTATCACAACAAACCACACTCTATAGTAGGAGCATTATCACAACAAACCACTCTATAGTAGGGAGCATTATCACAACAAACCACACTCTATAGTAGGGAGCATTATCACAACAAACCACACTATAGTAGGGAGCATTATCACAACAAACCACTCTATAGTAGGGAGCATTATCACAACAAACCACACTCCATAGTAGGATCATTATCACAACAATACACTCTATAGTAGGGAGCATTATCACAACAAACCACACTCTATAGTAGGATCATTATCACAACAAACCACACTCTATAGTAGGGAGCATTATCACAACAAACCACACTCTATAGTAGGAGCATTATCACAACAAACCACTCTATAGTAGGAGCATTATCACAACAAACCACACTCTATAGTTTTAGCATTATCACAACAAACCACTCTATAGTAGGGAGCATTATCACAACAAACCACACTCTATAGTAGGGAGCATTATCACAACAAACCACACTATAGTAGGGAGCATTATCACAGCAAACCACACTCTATAGTAGGAGCATTATCACAACAGACCACACTCTATAGTAGGATCATTATCACAACAAACCACTCTATAGTAGGGAGCATTATCACAACAAACCACACTCTATAGTAGGAGCATTATCACAACAAACCACACTCTAAAGTAGGAGCATTATCACAACAAACCACACTCTATAGTTGGGAGCATTATCACAACAAACCACACTCTATAGTAGGAGCATTATCACAACAAACCACACTCTATAGTAGGAGCATTATCACAACAAACCACACTATAGTAGGAGCATTATCACAACAAACCACACTCTATAGTAGGGAGCATTATCACAACAAACCACACTCTATAGTAGGGAGCATTATCACAACAAACCACTCTATAGTAGGAGCATTATCACAACAAACCACACTCTATAGTAGGATCATTATCACAACAAACCACACCATGGTGGGAGGGAAGACCATGTAGAGTTACAGTATATAGGGCTGACTGGGGGGAAGACCATGTAGAGTTACAGTATATAGGGCTGACTGGGAGGGAAGACCATGTAGAGTTACAGTATATAGGGCTGACTGGGGGGGAAGACCATGTAGAGTTACAGTATATAGGGCTGACTGGGGGGAAGACCGTGTAGAGTTACAGTATATAGGGCTGACTGGGGGGAAGACCATGTAGAGTTACAGTATATAGGGCTGACTGTGGGGAAGACCATGTAGAGTTACAGTATATAGGGCTGACTGGGAGGGAAGACCATGTAGAGTTACAGTATATAGGGCTGACTGGGAGGGAGACCATGTAGAGTTACAGTATATAGGGCTGACTGGGGGGAAGACCATGTAGAGTTACAGTATATAGGGCTGACTGGGGGGGAAGACCATGTAGAGTTACAGTATATAGGGCTGACTGGGGGGGAAGACCATGTAGAGTTACAGTATATAGGGCTGACTGGGGGGAAGACCATGTAGAGTTACAGCATATAGGGCTGACTGGGAGGGAAGACCATGTAGAGTTACAGTATATAGGGCTGACTGGGGGGGAAGACCATGTAGAGTTACAGTATATAGGGCTGACTGGGGGGAAGACTGTGTAGAGTTACAGTATATAGGGCTGACTGGGGGGAAGACCATGTAGAGTTACAGTATATAGGGCTGACTGGGAGGGAAGACCATGTAGAGTTACAGTATATAGGGCTGACTGGGAGGGAAGACCATGTAGAGTTACAGTATATAGGGCTGACTGGGGGGGAAGACCATGTAGAGTTACAGTATATAGGGCTGACTGGGGGGAAGACTGTGTAGAGTTACAGTATATAGGGCTGACTGGGGGGAAAACCATGTAGAGTTACAGTATATAGGGCTGACTGGGGGGGAAGACCATGTAGAGTTACAGTATATAGGGCTGACTGGGAGGGAAGACCATGTAGAGTTACAGTATGTAGGGCTGACTGGGAGGGAAGACCATGTAGAGTTACAGTATATAGGGCTGACTATGGGGAAGACCATGTAGAGTTACAGTATATAGGGCTGACTGTGGGGAAGACCATGTAGAGTTACAGTATATAGGGCTGACTGGGAGGGAAGACCATGTAGAGTTACAGTATATAGGGCTGACTGGGGGGGAAGACCATGTAGAGTTACAGTATATAGGGCTGACTGGGGGGGAAGACCATGTAGAGTTACAGTATATAGGGCTGACTGGGAGGGAAGACCATGTAGAGTTACAGTATGTAGGGCTGACTGGGAGGGAAGACCATGTAGAGTTACAGTATATAGGGCTGACTATGGGGAAGACCATGTAGAGTTACAGTATATAGGGCTGACTGTGGGGAAGACCATGTAGAGTTACAGTATATAGGGCTGACTGGGAGGGAAGACCATGTAGAGTTACAGTATATAGGGCTGACTGGGGGGGAAGACCATGTAGAGTTACAGTATATAGGGCTGACTGGGGGGAAGACCATGTAGAGTTACAGTATATAGGGCTGACTGGGGGGAAGACCCTGTAGAGTTACAGTATATAGGGCTGACTGGGGGGAAGACCATGTAGAGTTACAGTATATAGGGCTGACTGGGGGGAAGACCATGTAGAGTTACAGTATATAGGGCTGACTGGGGGGAAGACCATGTAGAGTTACAGTATATAGGGCTGACTGGGAGGGAAGACCATGTAGAGTTACAGTATATAGGGCAGACTGGGGGAAAGACCATGTAGAGTTACAGTATATAGGGCTGACTGGGAGGGAAGACCATGTAGAGTTACAGTATATAGGGCTGACTGGGGGGGAAGACCATGTAGAGTTACAGTATATAGGGCTGACTGGGGGGAAGACCATGTAGAGTTACAGTATATAGGGCTGACTGGGGGGAAGACCATGTAGAGTTACAGTATATAGGGCTGACTGGGAGGGAAGACCATGTAGAGTTACAGTATATAGGGCTGACTGGGAGGGAAGACCATGTAGAGTTACAGTATATAGGGCTGACTGGGGGGGGAAGACCATGTAGAGTTACAGTATATAGGGCTGACTGGGGGGGAAGACCATGTAGAGTTACAGTATATAGGGCTGACTGGGAGGGAAGACCATGTAGAGTTACAGTATATAGGGCTGACTGGGGGGGAAGACCATGTAGAGTTACAGTATATAGGGCTGACTGGGGGGAAGACCATGTAGAGTTACAGTATATAGGGCTGACTGGGGGGAAGACCATGTAGAGTTACAGTATATAGGGCTGACTGGGGGGGAAGACCATGTAGAGTTACAGTATATAGGGCTGACTGGGGGGGGAAGACCATGTAGAGTTACAGTATATAGGGCTGACTGGGGGGAAGACCATGTAGAGTTACAGTATATAGGGCTGACTGTGGGGAAGACCATGTAGAGTTACAGTATATAGGGCTGACTGGGAGGGAAGACCATGTAGAGTTACAGTATATAGGGCTGACTGGGGGGAAGACCGTGTAGAGTTACAGTATATAGGGCTGACTGGGGGGAAGACCATGTAGAGTTACAGTATATAGGGCTGACTGGGGGGAAGACCATGTAGAGTTACAGTATATAGGGCTGACTGGGAGGGAAGACCATGTAGAGTTACAGTATATAGGGCTGACTGGGGGGGAAGACCATGTAGAGTTACAGTATATAGGGCTGACTGGGGGGAAGACCATGTAGAGTTACAGTATATAGGGCTGACTGGGGGGAAGACCATGTAGAGTTACAGTATATAGGGCTGACTGGGAGGGAAGACCATGTAGAGTTACAGTATATAGGGCTGACTGGGGGGGAAGACCATGTAGAGTTACAGTATATAGGGCTGACTGGGGGGAAGACTGTGTAGAGTTACAGTATATAGGGCTGACTGGGGGGAAGACCATGTAGAGTTACAGTATATAGGGCTGACTGGGAGGGAAGACCATGTAGAGTTACAGTATATAGGGCTGACTGTGGGGGAAGACCATGTAGAGTTACAGTATATAGGGCTGACTGTGGGGAAGACCATGTAGAGTTACAGTATATAGGGCTGACTGTGGGGAAGACCATGTAGAGATACTGTAACTCCACATGGTCTTCCCCCCAGTCAGCCCTATATACTGTAACTCTACATGGTCTTCCCCCCCAGTCAGCCCTATATACTGTAACTCTACATGGTCTTCCCCCCCAGTCAGCCCTATATACTGTAACTCTACATGGTCTTCCCCCCAGTCTGCCCTATATACTGTAACTCTACATGGTCTTCCCTCCCAGTCAGCCCTATATACTGTAACTCTACATGGTCTTCTTATAGTCGGAGCATTATCACAGCAAACCACACTCTATAGTAGGGAGCATTATCACAACAGACCACACTCTATAGTAGGATCATTATCACAACAAACCACTCTATAGTAGGGAGCATTATCACAACAAACCACACTCTATAGTAGGGAGCATTATCACAACAAACCACACTCTATAGTAGGATCATTATCACAACAAACCACACTCTATAGTAGGAGCATTATCACAACAAACCACACTCTATAGTAGGGAGCATTATCACAACAAACCACACTCTATAGTAGGGAGCATTATCACAACAAACCACACTCTATAGTAGGATCATTATCACAACAATACACTCTATAGTAGGGAGCATTATCACGACAAACCACACTCTATAGTAGGAGCATTATCACAACAAACCACACTCTATAGTAGGAGCATTATCACAACAAACCACTCTATAGTAGGGAGCATTATCACAACAAACCACACTCTATAGTAGGAGCATTATCACAACAAACCACACTCTATAGTAGGAGCATTATCACAACAAACCACACTCTAAAATAGGAGCATTATCACAACAAACCACACTCTATAGTAGGATCATTATCACAACAAACCACACTCTATAGTAGGGAGCATTATCACAACAAACCACACTCTATAGTAGGAGCATTATCACAACAAACCACACTCTATAGTAGGAGCATTATCACAGCAAACCACACTCTATAGTAGGGAGCATTATCACAACAAACCACACTCTATAGTAGGGAGGATTATCACAACAAACCACACTCTATAGTAGGAGCATTATCACAACAAACCACTCTATAGTAGGAGCATTATCACAACAAACCACACTCTATAGTAGGAGCATTATCACAGCAAACCACTCTATAGTAGGAGCATTATCACAACAAACCACACTCTATAGTAGGAGCATTATCACAACAAACCACACTATAGTAGGGAGCATTATCACAACAAACCACACTATAGTAGGGAGCATTATCACAACAAACCACTCTATAGTAGGGAGCATTATCACAACAAACCACACTCCATAGTAGGATCATTATCACAACAATACACTCTATAGTAGGGAGCATTATCACAACAAACCACACTCTATAGTAGGATCATTATCACAACAAACCACACTCTATAGTAGGGAGCATTATCACAACAAACCACACTCTATAGTAGGAGCATTATCACAACAAACCACTCTATAGTAGGAGCATTATCACAACAAACCACACTCT
Organism: Protomyctophum bolini; assembly: GCF_963924005.1. Classification (NCBI taxonomy): domain Eukaryota; kingdom Metazoa; phylum Chordata; class Actinopteri; order Myctophiformes; family Myctophidae; genus Protomyctophum; species Protomyctophum bolini. The sequence goes on from NW_027666155.1 coordinate 46,362, forward strand.
ATAGTTTTAGCATTATCACAACAAACCACTCTATAGTAGGGAGCATTATCACAACAAACCACACTCTATAGTAGGGAGCATTATCACAACAAACCACACTATAGTAGGGAGCATTATCACAGCAAACCACACTCTATAGTAGGAGCATTATCACAACAGACCACACTCTATAGTAGGATCATTATCACAACAAACCACTCTATAGTAGGGAGCATTATCACAACAAACCACACTCTATAGTAGGAGCATTATCACAACAAACCACACTCTAAAGTAGGAGCATTATCACAACAAACCACACTCTATAGTTGGGAGCATTATCACAACAAACCACACTCTATAGTAGGAGCATTATCACAACAAACCACACTCTATAGTAGGAGCATTATCACAACAAACCACACTATAGTAGGAGCATTATCACAACAAACCACACTCTATAGTAGGGAGCATTATCACAACAAACCACACTCTATAGTAGGGAGCATTATCACAACAAACCACTCTATAGTAGGAGCATTATCACAACAAACCACACTCTATAGTAGGATCATTATCACAACAAACCACACCATGGTGGGAGGGAAGACCATGTAGAGTTACAGTATATAGGGCTGACTGGGGGGAAGACCATGTAGAGTTACAGTATATAGGGCTGACTGGGAGGGAAGACCATGTAGAGTTACAGTATATAGGGCTGACTGAGGGGGAAGACCATGTAGAGTTACAGTATATAGGGCTGACTGGGGGGAAGACCGTGTAGAGTTACAGTATATAGGGCTGACTGGGGGGAAGACCATGTAGAGTTACAGTATATAGGGCTGACTGTGGGGAAGACCATGTAGAGTTACAGTATATAGGGCTGACTGGGAGGGAAGACCATGTAGAGTTACAGTATATAGGGCTGACTGGGAGGGAGACCATGTAGAGTTACAGTATATAGGGCTGACTGGGGGGAAGACCATGTAGAGTTACAGTATATAGGGCTGACTGGGGGGGAAGACCATGTAGAGTTACAGTATATAGGGCTGACTGGGGGGGAAGACCATGTAGAGTTACAGTATATAGGGCTGACTGGGGGGAAGACCATGTAGAGTTACAGCATATAGGGCTGACTGGGAGGGAAGACCATGTAGAGTTACAGTATATAGGGCTGACTGGGGGGGAAGACCATGTAGAGTTACAGTATATAGGGCTGACTGGGGGGAAGACTGTGTAGAGTTACAGTATATAGGGCTGACTGGGGGGAAGACCATGTAGAGTTACAGTATATAGGGCTGACTGGGAGGGAAGACCATGTAGAGTTACAGTATATAGGGCTGACTGGGAGGGAAGACCATGTAGAGTTACAGTATATAGGGCTGACTGGGGGGGAAGACCATGTAGAGTTACAGTATATAGGGCTGACTGGGGGGAAGACTGTGTAGAGTTACAGTATATAGGGCTGACTGGGGGGAAAACCATGTAGAGTTACAGTATATAGGGCTGACTGGGGGGGAAGACCATGTAGAGTTACAGTATATAGGGCTGACTGGGAGGGAAGACCATGTAGAGTTACAGTATGTAGGGCTGACTGGGAGGGAAGACCATGTAGAGTTACAGTATATAGGGCTGACTATGGGGAAGACCATGTAGAGTTACAGTATATAGGGCTGACTGTGGGGAAGACCATGTAGAGTTACAGTATATAGGGCTGACTGGGAGGGAAGACCATGTAGAGTTACAGTATATAGGGCTGACTGGGGGGGAAGACCATGTAGAGTTACAGTATATAGGGCTGACTGGGGGGGAAGACCATGTAGAGTTACAGTATATAGGGCTGACTGGGAGGGAAGACCATGTAGAGTTACAGTATGTAGGGCTGACTGGGAGGGAAGACCATGTAGAGTTACAGTATATAGGGCTGACTATGGGGAAGACCATGTAGAGTTACAGTATATAGGGCTGACTGTGGGGAAGACCATGTAGAGTTACAGTATATAGGGCTGACTGGGAGGGAAGACCATGTAGAGTTACAGTATATAGGGCTGACTGGGGGGGGAAGACCATGTAGAGTTACAGTATATAGGGCTGACTGGGGGGAAGACCATGTAGAGTTACAGTATATAGGGCTGACTGGGGGGGAAGACCATGTAGAGTTACAGTATATAGGGCTGACTGGGGGGAAGACCATGTAGAGTTACAGTATATAGGGCTGACTGTGGGGAAGACCATGTAGAGTTACAGTATATAGGGCTGACTGGGAGGGAAGACCATGTAGAGTTACAGTATATAGGGCTGACTGGGGGGAAGACCATGTAGAGTTACAGTATATAGGGCTGACTGGGGGGGAAGACCATGTAGAGTTACAGTATATAGGGCTGACTGGGGGGAAGACCATGTAGAGTTACAGTATATAGGGCTAACTGGGGGGAAGACCATGTAGAGTTACAGTATATAGGGCTGACTGTGGGGAAAACCATGTAGAGTTACAGTATATAGGGCTGACTGGGGGGAAGACCCTGTAGAGTTACAGTATATAGGGCTGACTGGGGGGAAGACCATGTAGAGTTACAGTATATAGGGCTGACTGGGGGGAAGACCATGTAGAGTTACAGTATATAGGGCTGACTGGGGGGAAGACCATGTAGAGTTACAGTATATAGGGCTGACTGGGAGGGAAGACCATGTAGAGTTACAGTATATAGGGCAGACTGGGGGAAAGACCATGTAGAGTTACAGTATATAGGGCTGACTGGGAGGGAAGACCATGTAGAGTTACAGTATATAGGGCTGACTGGGGGGGAAGACCATGTAGAGTTACAGTATATAGGGCTGACTGGGGGGAAGACCATGTAGAGTTACAGTATATAGGGCTGACTGGGGGAAGACCATGTAGAGTTACAGTATATAGGGCTGACTGGGAGGGAAGACCATGTAGAGTTACAGTATATAGGGCTGACTGGGAGGGAAGACCATGTAGAGTTACAGTATATAGGGCTGACTGGGGGGGAAGACCATGTAGAGTTACAGTATATAGGGCTGACTGGGGGGGAAGACCATGTAGAGTTACAGTATATAGGGCTGACTGGGAGGGAAGACCATGTAGAGTTACAGTATATAGGGCTGACTGGGGGGGAAGACCATGTAGAGTTACAGTATATAGGGCTGACTGGGGGGAAGACCATGTAGAGTTACAGTATATAGGGCTGACTGGGGGGAAGACCATGTAGAGTTACAGTATATAGGGCTGACTGGGGGGGAAGACCATGTAGAGTTACAGTATATAGGGCTGACTGGGGGGGAAGACCATGTAGAGTTACAGTATATAGGGCTGACTGGGAGGGAAGACCATGTAGAGTTACAGTATATAGGGCTGACTAGGAGGGAAGACCGTGTAGAGTTACAGTATATAGGGCTGACTGGGGGGAATACCATGTAGAGTTACAGTATATAGGGCTGACTGGGAGGGGGGAAGACCATGTAGAGTTACAGTATATAGGGCTGACTGGGGGGGAAGACCATGTAGAGTTACAGTATATAGGGCTGACTGGGGGGAAGACCATGTAGAGTTACAGTATATAGGGCTGACTGGGGGAAGACCATGTAGAGTTACAGTATATAGGGCTGACTGGGGGGAAGACCATGTAGAGTTACAGTATATAGGGCTGACTGGGGGGAAGACCATGTAGAGTTACAGTATATAGGGCTGACTGGGGGGAAGACCATGTAGAGTTACAGTATATAGGGCTGACTGGGGGGAAGACCATGTAGAGTTACAGTATATAGGGCTGACTGGGGGGAAGACCATGTAGAGTTACAGTATATAGGGCTGACTGGGAGGGAAGACCATGTAGAGTTACAGTATATAGGGCTGACTGTGGGGAAGACCATGTAGAGTTACAGTATATAGGGCTGACTGGGAGGGAAGACCATGTAGAGTTACAGTATATAGGGCTGACTGGGGGAAGACCATGTAGAGTTACAGTATATAGGGCTGACTGGGAGGGAAGACCGTGTAGAGTTACAGTATATAGGGCTGACTGGGGGGGAAGACCATGTAGAGTTACAGTATATAGGGCTGACTGGGGGGGAAGACCATGTAGAGTTACGGTATATAGGGCTGACTGGGGGAAAGACCATGTAGAGTTACAGTATATAGGGCTGACTGTGGGGAAGACCGTGTAGAGTTACAGTATATAGGGCTGACTGGGGGGAAGACCATGTAGAGTTACAGTATATAGGGCTGACTGGGGGGAAGACCATGTAGAGTTACAGTATATAGGGCTGACTGGGAGGGAAGACCATGTAGAGTTACAGTATATAGGGCTGACTGTGGGGAAGACCATGTAGAGTTACAGTATATAGGGCTGACTGGGAGGGAAGACCATATAGAGTTACAGTATATAGGGCTGACTGGGGGAAGACCATGTAGAGTTACAGTATATAGGGCTGACTGGGGGGAAGACCATGTAGAGTTACAGTATATAGGGCTGACTGGGGGGGAAGACCATGTAGAGTTACAGTATATAGGGCTGACTGGGGGGGGAAGACCATGTAGAGTTACAGTATATAGGGCTGACTGGGGGGGAGACCATGTAGAGTTACAGTATATAGGGCTGACTGTGGGGAAGACCATGTAGAGTTACAGTATATAGGGCTGACTGGGAGGGAAGACCATGTAGAGTTACAGTATATAGGGCTGACTGGGGGGAAGACCATGTAGAGTTACAGTATATAGGGCTGACTGGGGGGAAGACCGTGTAGAGTTACAGTATATAGGGCTGACTGGGGGGAAGACCATGTAGAGTTACAGTATATAGGGCTGACTGGGGGGAAGACCATGTAGAGTTACAGTATATAGGGCTGACTGGGAGGGAAGACCATGTAGAGTTACAGTATATAGGGCTGACTGTGGGGAAGACCATGTAGAGTTACAGTATATAGGGCTGACTGGGGGGAAGACCATGTAGAGTTACAGTATATAGGGCTGACTGGGAGGGAAGACCATGTAGAGTTACAGTATATAGGGCTGACTGGGGGGGAAGACCATGTAGAGTTACAGTATATAGGGCTGACTGGGGGAAGACCATGTAGAGTTACAGTATATAGGGCTGACTGGGAGGGAAGACCATGTAGAGTTACAGTATATAGGGCTGACTGGGGGGGAAGACCATGTAGAGTTACAGTATATAGGGCTGACTGGGGGGAAGACTGTGTAGAGTTACAGTATATAGGGCTGACTGGGGGAAGACCATGTAGAGTTACAGTATATAGGGCTGACTGGGAGGGAAGACCATGTAGAGTTACAGTATATAGGGCTGACTGGGAGGGAAGACCATGTAGAGTTACAGTATATAGGGCTGACTGGGGGGAAGACCATGTAGAGTTACAGTATATAGGGCTGACTGGGGGGAAGACTGTGTAGAGTTACAGTATATAGGGCTGACTGGGGGAAGACCATGTAGAGTTACAGTATATAGGGCTGACTGGGGGGAAGACCATGTAGAGTTACAGTATATAGGGCTGACTGGGAGGGAAGACCATGTAGAGTTACAGTATGTAGGGCTGACTGGGAGGGAAGACCATGTAGAGTTACAGTATATAGGGCTGACTATGGGGAAGACCATGTAGAGTTACAGTATATAGGGCTGACTGTGGGGAAGACCATGTAGAGTTACAGTATATAGGGCTGACTGGGAGGGAAGACTATGTAGAGTTACAGTATATAGGGCTGACTGGGGGGGAAGACCATGTAGAGTTACAGTATATAGGGCTGACTGTGGGGAAGACCATGTAGAGTTACAGTATATAGGGCTGACTGGGAGGGAAGACCATGTAGAGTTACAGTATATAGGGCTGACTGGGGGGAAGACCATGTAGAGTTACAGTATATAGGGCTGACTGGGGGGGAAGACCATGTAGAGTTACAGTATATAGGGCTGACTGGGGGGAAGACCATGTAGAGTTACAGTATATAGGGCTGACTGGGGGGAAGACCATGTAGAGTTACAGTATATAGGGCTGACTGTGGGGAAAACCATGTAGAGTTACAGTATATAGGGCTGACTGGGGGGAAGACCCTGTAGAGTTACAGTATATAGGGCTGACTGGGGGGAAGACCATGTAGAGTTACAGTATATAGGGCTGACTGGGAGGGAAGACCGTGTAGAGTTACAGTATATAGGGCTGACTGGGGGGAAGACCATGTAGAGTTACAGTATATAGGGCTGACTGGGAGGGGGAAGACCATGTAGAGTTACAGTATATAGGGCTGACTGGGGGGGAAGACCATGTAGAGTTACAGTATATAGGGCTGACTGGGGGGGAAGACCATGTAGAGTTACAGTATATAGGGCTGACTGGGGGGAAGACCATGTAGAGTTACAGTATATAGGGCTGACTGGGGGGAAGACCATGTAGAGTTACAGTATATAGGGCTGACTGGGGGGAAGACCATGTAGAGTTACAGTATATAGGGCTGACTGGGGGAAGACCGTGTAGAGTTACAGTATATAGGGCTGACTGGGGGGAAGACCATGTAGAGTTACAGTATATAGGGCTGACTGGGAGGGAAGACCATGTAGAGTTACAGTATATAGGGCTGACTGTGGGGAAGACCATGTAGAGTTACAGTATATAGGGCTGACTGGGAGGGAAGACCATGTAGAGTTACAGTATATAGGGCTGACTGGGGGGAAGACCATGTAGAGTTACAGTATATAGGGCTGACTGGGGGGAAGACCATGTAGAGTTACAGTATATAGGGCTGACTGGGAGGGAAGACCATGTAGAGTTACAGTATATAGGGCTGACTGGGGGAAGACCATGTAGAGTTACAGTATATAGGGCTGACTGGGGGGAAGACCATGTAGAGTTACAGTATATAGGGCTGACTGGGGGGAAGACCATGTAGAGTTACAGTATATAGGGCTGACTGGGAGGGAAGACCATGTAGAGTTACAGTATATAGGGCTGACTGTGGGGAAGACCATGTAGAGTTACAGTATATATTGGCTGACTGGGGGGAAGACCATGTAGAGTTACAGTATATAGGGCTGACTGGGAGGGAAGACCATGTAGAGTTACAGTATATAGGGCTGACTGGGGGGGAAGACCATGTAGAGTTACAGTATATAGGGCTGACTGGGGGGAAGACCATGTAGAGTTACAGTATATAGGGCTGACTGGGAGGGAAGACCATGTAGAGTTACAGTATATAGGGCTGACTGGGGGGGAAGACCATGTAGAGTTACAGTATATAGGGCTGACTGGGGGGAAGACTGTGTAGAGTTACAGTATATAGGGCTGACTGGGGGGAAGACCATGTAGAGTTACAGTATATAGGGCTGACTGGGAGGGAAGACCATGTAGAGTTACAGTATATAGGCTGACTGGGAGGGAAGACCATGTAGAGTTACAGTATATAGGGCTGACTGGGGGGGAAGACCATGTAGAGTTACAGTATATAGGGCTGACTGGGGGGAAGACTGTGTAGAGTTACAGTATATAGGGCTGACTGGGGGGAAGACCATGTAGAGTTACAGTATATAGGGCTGACAAGACAATGTAGAGTTACAGTATATAGGGCTGACTGGGAGGGAAGACCCATGTAGAGTTACAGTATGTAGGGCTGACTGGGAGGGAAGACCATGTAGAGTTACAGTATATAGGGCTGACTATGGGGAAGACCATGTAGAGTTACAGTATATAGGGCTGACTCGTGGGGAAGACCATGTAGAGTTACAGTATATAGGGCTGACTGGGAGGGAAGACCATTCGTAGAGAGTTACAGTATATAGGGCTGACTGGGGGGGAAGACCATGTAGAGTTACAGTATATAGGGCTGACTGGGGGGAAGACCATGTAGAGTTACAGTATATAGGGCTGACTGGGGGGGAAGACCATGTAGAGTTACAGTATATAGGGCTGACTGGAGGGGGAAGACCATGTAGAGTTACAGTATATAGGGCTGACTGGGGGGAAGACCATGTAGAGTTACAGTATATAGGGCTGACTGGGGGGGAAGACCATGTAGAGTTACAGTATATAGGGCTGACTGGGGGGAAGACCATGTAGAGTTACAGTATATAGGGCTGACTGGGGGGAAGACCATGTAGAGTTACAGTATATAGGGCTGACTGGGAGGGAAGACCATGTAGAGTTACAGTATATAGGGCTGACTGGGAGGGAAGACCATGTAGAGTTACAGTATATAGGGCTGACTGGGGGGGGAAGACCATGTAGAGTTACAGTATATAGGGCTGACTGGGGGGGAAGACCATGTAGAGTTACAGTATATAGGGCTGACTGGGAGGGAAGACCATGTAGAGTTACAGTATATAGGGCTGACTGGGGGGGAAGACCATGTAGAGTTACAGTATATAGGGCTGACTGGGGGGGAAGACCATGTAGAGTTACAGTATATAGGGCTGACTGGGGGGGAAGACCATGTAGAGTTACAGTATATAGGGCTGACTGGGGGGGAAGACCATGTAGAGTTACAGTATATAGGGCTGACTGGGGGGGAAGACCATGTAGAGTTACAGTATATAGGGCTGACTGGGAGGGAAGACCATGTAGAGTTACAGTATATAGGGCTGACTGGGGGGAAGACCGTGTAGAGTTACAGTATATAGGGCTGACTGGGGGGAAGACCATGTAGAGTTACAGTATATAGGGCTGACTGGGAGGGGGGAAGACCATGTAGAGTTACAGTATATAGGGCTGACTGGGGGGAAGACCATGTAGAGTTACAGTATATAGGGCTGACTGGGGGGAAGACCATGTAGAGTTACAGTATATAGGGCTGACTGGGGGGAAGACCATGTAGAGTTACAGTATATAGGGCTGACTGGGGGGAAGACCATGTAGAGTTACAGTATATAGGGCTGACTGGGGGGAAGACCATGTAGAGTTACAGTATATAGGGCTGACTGGGGGGAAGACCATGTAGAGTTACAGTATATAGGGCTGACTGGGGGGAAGACCATGTAGAGTTACAGTATATAGGGCTGACTGGGGGGAAGACCATGTAGAGTTACAGTATATAGGGCTGACTGGGAGGGAAGACCATGTAGAGTTACAGTATATAGGGCTGACTGTGGGGGAAGACCATGTAGAGTTACAGTATATAGGGCTGACTGGGAGGGAAGACCATGTAGAGTTACAGTATATAGGGCTGACTGGGGGGAAGACCATGTAGAGTTACAGTATATAGGGCTGACTGGGAGGGAAGACCGTGTAGAGTTACAGTATATAGGGCTGACTGGGGGGAAGACCATGTAGAGTTACAGTATATAGGGCTGACTGGGAGGGGGGAAGACCATGTAGAGTTACAGTATATAGGGCTGACTGGGGGGAAGACCATGTAGAGTTACGGTATATAGGGCTGACTGGGGGGAAAGACCATGTAGAGTTACAGTATATAGGGCTGACTGTGGGGAAGACCGTGTAGAGTTACAGTATATAGGGCTGACTGGGGGGAAGACCATGTAGAGTTACAGTATATAGGGCTGACTGGGGGGAAGACCATGTAGAGTTACAGTATATAGGGCTGACTGGGAGGGAAGACCATGTAGAGTTACAGTATATAGGGCTGACTGTGGGGAAGACCATGTAGAGTTACAGTATATAGGGCTGACTGGGAGGGAAGACCATATAGAGTTACAGTATATAGGGCTGACTGGGGGGAAGACCATGTAGAGTTACAGTATATAGGGCTGACTGGGGGAAGACCATGTAGAGTTACAGTATATAGGGCTGACTGGGGGGGGAAGACCATGTAGAGTTACAGTATATAGGGCTGACTGGGGGGGGAAGACCATGTAGAGTTACAGTATATAGGGCTGACTGGGGGGGAGACCATGTAGAGTTACAGTATATAGGGCTGACTGTGGGGAAGACCATGTAGAGTTACAGTATATAGGGCTGACTGGGAGGGAAGACCATGTAGAGTTACAGTATATAGGGCTGACTGGGGGGAAGACCATGTAGAGTTACAGTATATAGGGCTGACTGGGGGGAAGACCGTGTAGAGTTACAGTATATAGGGCTGACTGGGGGGAAGACCATGTAGAGTTACAGTATATAGGGCTGACTGGGGGGAAGACCATGTAGAGTTACAGTATATAGGGCTGACTGGGAGGGAAGACCATGTAGAGTTACAGTATATAGGGCTGACTGTGGGGAAGACCATGTAGAGTTACAGTATATAGGGCTGACTGGGGGGAAGACCATGTAGAGTTACAGTATATAGGGCTGACTGGGAGGGAAGACCATGTAGAGTTACAGTATATAGGGCTGACTGGGGGGAAGACCATGTAGAGTTACAGTATATAGGGCTGACTGGGGGGAAGACCATGTAGAGTTACAGTATATAGGGCTGACTGGGAGGGAAGACCATGTAGAGTTACAGTATATAGGGCTGACTGGGGGGGAAGACCATGTAGAGTTACAGTATATAGGGCTGACTGGGGGGAAGACTGTGTAGAGTTACAGTATATAGGGCTGACTGGGGGGAAGACCATGTAGAGTTACAGTATATAGGGCTGACTGGGAGGGAAGACCATGTAGAGTTACAGTATATAGGGCTGACTGGGAGGGAAGACCATGTAGAGTTACAGTATATAGGGCTGACTGGGGGGAAGACCATGTAGAGTTACAGTATATAGGGCTGACTGGGGGGAAGACTGTGTAGAGTTACAGTATATAGGGCTGACTGGGGGGAAGACCATGTAGAGTTACAGTATATAGGGCTGACTGGGGGGAAGACCATGTAGAGTTACAGTATATAGGGCTGACTGGGAGGGAAGACCATGTAGAGTTACAGTATGTAGGGCTGACTGGGAGGGAAGACCATGTAGAGTTACAGTATATAGGGCTGACTATGGGGAAGACCATGTAGAGTTACAGTATATAGGGCTGACTGTGGGGAAGACCATGTAGAGTTACAGTATATAGGGCTGACTGGGAGGGAAGACTATGTAGAGTTACAGTATATAGGGCTGACTGGGGGGGAAGACCATGTAGAGTTACAGTATATAGGGCTGACTGTGGGGAAGACCATGTAGAGTTACAGTATATAGGGCTGACTGGGAGGGAAGACCATGTAGAGTTACAGTATATAGGGCTGACTGGGGGGAAGACCATGTAGAGTTACAGTATATAGGGCTGACTGGGGGGGAAGACCATGTAGAGTTACAGTATATAGGGCTGACTGGGGGGAAGACCATGTAGAGTTACAGTATATAGGGCTGACTGGGGGGAAGACCATGTAGAGTTACAGTATATAGGGCTGACTGTGGGGAAAACCATGTAGAGTTACAGTATATAGGGCTGACTGGGGGGAAGACCCTGTAGAGTTACAGTATATAGGGCTGACTGGGAGGGAAGACCGTGTAGAGTTACAGTATATAGGGCTGACTGGGGGGAAGACCATGTAGAGTTACAGTATATAGGGCTGACTGGGAGGGGGGAAGACCATGTAGAGTTACAGTATATAGGGCTGACTGGGGGGGAAGACCATGTAGAGTTACAGTATATAGGGCTGACTGGGGGGGAAGACCATGTAGAGTTACAGTATATAGGGCTGACTGGGGGGAAGACCATGTAGAGTTACAGTATATAGGGCTGACTGGGGGGAAGACCATGTAGAGTTACAGTATATAGGGCTGACTGGGGGGAAGACCATGTAGAGTTACAGTATATAGGGCTGACTGGGGGGAAGACCGTGTAGAGTTACAGTATATAGGGCTGACTGGGGGGAAGACCATGTAGAGTTACAGTATATAGGGCTGACTGGGAGGGAAGACCATGTAGAGTTACAGTATATAGGGCTGACTGTGGGGAAGACCATGTAGAGTTACAGTATATAGGGCTGACTGGGAGGGAAGACCATGTAGAGTTACAGTATATAGGGCTGACTGGGGGGAAGACCATGTAGAGTTACAGTATATAGGGCTGACTGGGGGGAAGACCATGTAGAGTTACAGTATATAGGGCTGACTGGGAGGGAAGACCATGTAGAGTTACAGTATATAGGGCTGACTGGGGGGAAGACCATGTAGAGTTACAGTATATAGGGCTGACTGGGGGGAAGACCATGTAGAGTTACAGTATATAGGGCTGACTGGGGGGAAGACCATGTAGAGTTACAGTATATAGGGCTGACTGGGAGGGAAGACCATGTAGAGTTACAGTATATAGGGCTGACTCTGGGGAAGACCATGTAGAGTTACAGTATATAGGGCTGACTGGGGGGAAGACCATGTAGAGTTACAGTATATAGGGCTGACTGGGAGGGAAGACCATGTAGAGTTACAGTATATAGGGCTGACTGGGGGGGAAGACCATGTAGAGTTACAGTATATAGGGCTGACTGGGGGGAAGACCATGTAGAGTTACAGTATATAGGGCTGACTGGGAGGGAAGACCATGTAGAGTTACAGTATATAGGGCTGACTGGGGGGGAAGACCATGTAGAGTTACAGTATATAGGGCTGACTGGGGGGAAGACTGTGTAGAGTTACAGTATATAGGGCTGACTGGGGGGAAGACCATGTAGAGTTACAGTATATAGGGCTGACTGGGAGGGAAGACCATGTAGAGTTACAGTATATAGGGCTGACTGGGAGGGAAGACCATGTAGAGTTACAGTATATAGGGCTGACTGGGGGGGAAGACCATGTAGAGTTACAGTATATAGGGCTGACTGGGGGGAAGACTGTGTAGAGTTACAGTATATAGGGCTGACTGGGGGGAAGACCATGTAGAGTTACAGTATATAGGGCTGACTGGGAGGGAAGACCATGTAGAGTTACAGTATATAGGGCTGACTGTGGGGAAGACCATGTAGAGTTACAGTATATAGGGCTGACTGGGGGGGAGACCATGTAGAGTTACAGTATATAGGGCTGACTGGGGGGGAGACCATATATACTGTAACTCTACATGGTCTTCTTATAGTCGGAGCATTATCACAGCAAACCACACTCTATAGTAGGGAGCATTATCACAACAGACCACACTCTATAGTAGGATCATTATCACAACAAACCACTCTATAGTAGGGAGCATTATCACAACAAACCACACTCTATAGTAGGGAGCATTATCACAACAAACCACACTCTATAGTAGGATCATTATCACAACAAACCACACTCTATAGTAGGAGCATTATCACAACAAACCACACTCTATAGTAGGGAGCATTATCACAACAAACCACACTCTATAGTAGGAGCATTATCACAACAAACCACACTCTATAGTAGGGAGCATTATCACAACAAACCACACTCTATAGTAGGGAGCATTATCACAACAAACCACACTCTATAGTAGGGAGCATTATCACGACAAACCACACTCTATAGTAGGAGCATTATCACAACAAACCACACTCTATAGTAGGAGCATTATCACAACAAACCACTCTATAGTAGGGAGCATTATCACAACAAACCACACTCTATAGTAGGAGCATTATCACAACAAACCACACTCTATAGTAGGAGCATTATCACAACAAACCACACTCTAAAGTAGGAGCATTATCACAACAAACCACACTCTATAGTAGGATCATTATCACAACAAAACACACTCTATAGTAAGGAGCATTATCACAACAAACCACACTCTATAGTAGGAGCATTATCACAACAAACCACACTCTATAGTAGGAGCATTATCACAGCAAACCACACTCTATATCAGGGAGCATTATCACAACAAACCACACTCTATAGTAGGGAGCATTATCACAACAAACCACACTCTATAGTAGGAGCATTATCACAACAAACCACTCTATAGTAGGAGCATTATCACAACAAACCACACTCTATAGTAGGAGCATTATCACAGCAAACCACTCTATAGTAGGAGCATTATCACAACAAACCACACTCTATAGTAGGAGCATTATCACAACAAACCACTCTATAGTAGGGAGCATTATCACAACAAACCACACTCTATAGTAGGGAGCATTATCACAACAAACCACACTATAGTAGGGAGCATTATCACAACAAACCACTCTATAGTAGGGAGCATTATCACAACAAACCACACTCCATAGTAGGATCATTATCACAACAATACACTCTATAGTAGGGAGCATTATCACAACAAACCACACTCTAAAGTAGGAGCATTATCACAACAAACCACACTCTATAGTTGGGAGCATTATCACAACAAACCACACTCTATAGTAGGAGCATTATCACAACAAACCACACTCTATAGTAGGAGCATTATCACAACAAACCACACTATAGTAGGAGCATTATCACAACAAACCACACTCTATAGTAGGGAGCATTATCACAACAAACCACACTCTATAGTAGGGAGCATTATCACAACAAACCACTCTATAGTAGGAGAATTATCACAACAAACCACACTCTATAGTAGGATCATTATCACAACAAACCACACCATGGTGGGAGGGAAGACCATGTAGAGTTACAGTATATAGGGCTGACTGGGAGGGAAGACCATGTAGAGTTACAGTATATAGGGCTGACTGGGGGGGAAGACCATGTAGAGTTACAGTATATAGGGCTGACTGGGGGGAAGACCGTGTAGAGTTACAGTATATAGGGCTGACTGGGAGGGAAGACCATGTAGAGTTACAGTATATAGGGCTGACTGGGGGGGGAAGACCATGTAGAGTTACAGTATATAGGGCTGACTGGGGGGAAGACCATGTAGAGTTACAGTATATAGGGCTGACTGGGGGGGGAAGACCATGTAGAGTTACAGTATATAGGGCTGACTGGGGGGAAGACCATGTAGAGTTACAGTATATAGGGCTGACTGTGAGGAAGACCATGTAGAGTTACAGTATATAGGGCTGACTGGGAGGGAAGACCATGTAGAGTTACAGTATATAGGGCTGACTGGGGGGGAAGACCATGTAGAGTTACAGTATATAGGGCTGACTGTGGGGAAGACCATGTAGAGTTACAGTATATAGGGCTGACTGGGGGGAAGACCATGTAGAGTTACAGTATATAGGGCTGACTGGGAGGGAGACCATGTAGAGTTACAGTATATAGGGCTGACTGGGGGGAAGACCATGTAGAGTTACAGTATATAGGGCTGACTGGGGGGGAAGACCATGTAGAGTTACAGTATATAGGGCTGACTGGGGGGGAAGACCATGTAGAGTTACAGTATATAGGGCTGACTGGGGGGGAAGACCATGTAGAGTTACAGTATATAGGGCTGACTGGGGGGGAAGACCATGTAGAGTTACAGTATATAGGGCTGACTGGGAGGGAAGACCATGTAGAGTTACAGTATATAGGGCTGACTGGGAGGGAAGACCGTGTAGAGTTACAGTATATAGGGCTGACTGGGGGGAAGACCATGTAGAGTTACAGTATATAGGGCTGACTGGGAGGGGGGAAGACCATGTAGAGTTACAGTATATAGGGCTGACTGGGGGGGAAGACCATGTAGAGTTACAGTATATAGGGCTGACTGGGAGGGAAGACCATGTAGAGTTACAGTATATAGGGCTAACTGGGGGGAAGACCATGTAGAGTTACAGTATATAGGGCTGACTGGGGGGAAGACCATGTAGAGTTACAGTATATAGGGCTGACTGGGGGGAAGACCATGTAGAGTTACAGTATATAGGGCTGACTGGGGGGAAGACCATGTAGAGTTACAGTATATAGGGCTGACTGGGGGGAAGACCGTGTAGAGTTACAGTATATAGGGCTGACTGGGGGGAAGACCATGTAGAGTTACAGTATATAGGGCTGACTGGGGGAAGACCATGTAGAGTTACAGTATATAGGGCTGACTGGGAGGGAAGACCATGTAGAGTTACAGTATATAGGGCTGACTGTGGGGAAGACCATGTAGAGTTACAGTATGTAGGGCTGACTGGGAGGGAAGACCATGTAGAGTTACAGTATATAGGGCTGACTATGGGGAAGACCATGTAGAGTTACAGTATATAGGGCTGACTGTGGGGAAGACCATGTAGAGTTACAGTATATAGGGCTGACTGGGAGGGAAGACCATGTAGAGTTACAGTATATAGGGCTGACTGGGGGGGGAAGACCATGTAGAGTTACAGTATATAGGGCTGACTGGGGGGAAGACCATGTAGAGTTACAGTATATAGGGCTGACTGGGGGGGGAAGACCATGTAGAGTTACAGTATATAGGGCTGACTGGGGGGAAGACCATGTAGAGTTACAGTATATAGGGCTGACTGTGGGGAAGACCATGTAGAGTTACAGTATATAGGGCTGACTTGGAGGGAAGACCATGTAGAGTTACAGTATATAGGGCTGACTGGGGGGGAAGACCATGTAGAGTTACAGTATATAGGGCTGACTGGGGGGGAAGACCATGTAGAGTTACAGTATATAGGGCTGACTGGGGGGAAGACCATGTAGAGTTACAGTATATAGGGCTGACTGGGAGGGGGGAAGACCATGTAGAGTTACAGTATATAGGGCTGACTGGGGGGGAAGACCATGTAGAGTTACGGTATATAGGGCTGACTGGGGGGAAAGACCATGTAGAGTTACAGTATATAGGGCTGACTGTGGGGAAGACCGTGTAGAGTTACAGTATATAGGGCTGACTGGGGGGAAGACCATGTAGAGTTACAGTATATAGGGCTGACTGGGGGGAAGACCATGTAGAGTTACAGTATATAGGGCTGACTGGGAGGGAAGACCATGTAGAGTTACAGTATATAGGGCTGACTGTGGGGAAGACCATGTAGAGTTACAGTATATAGGGCTGACTGGGAGGGAAGACCATATAGAGTTACAGTATATAGGGCTGACTGGGGGGAAGACCATGTAGAGTTACAGTATATAGGGCTGACTGGGGGGAAGACCATGTAGAGTTACAGTATATAGGGCTGACTGGGGGGGGAAGACCATGTAGAGTTACAGTATATAGGGCTGACTGGGGGGGGAAGACCATGTAGAGTTACAGTATATAGGGCTGACTGGGGGGGAGACCATGTAGAGTTACAGTATATAGGGCTGACTGTGGGGAAGACCATGTAGAGTTACAGTATATAGGGCTGACTGGGAGGGAAGACCATGTAGAGTTACAGTATATAGGGCTGACTGGGGGGAAGACCATGTAGAGTTACAGTATATAGGGCTGACTGGGGGGAAGACCGTGTAGAGTTACAGTATATAGGGCTGACTGGGGGGAAGACCATGTAGAGTTACAGTATATAGGGCTGACTGGGGGGAAGACCATGTAGAGTTACAGTATATAGGGCTGACTGGGAGGGAAGACCATGTAGAGTTACAGTATATAGGGCTGACTGTGGGGAAGACCATGTAGAGTTACAGTATATAGGGCTGACTGGGGGGAAGACCATGTAGAGTTACAGTATATAGGGCTGACTGGGAGGGAAGACCATGTAGAGTTACAGTATATAGGGCTGACTGGGGGGGAAGACCATGTAGAGTTACAGTATATAGGGCTGACTGGGGGGAAGACCATGTAGAGTTACAGTATATAGGGCTGACTGGGAGGGAAGACCATGTAGAGTTACAGTATATAGGGCTGACTGGGGGGGAAGACCATGTAGAGTTACAGTATATAGGGCTGACTGGGGGGAAGACTGTGTAGAGTTACAGTATATAGGGCTGACTGGGGGGAAGACCATGTAGAGTTACAGTATATAGGGCTGACTGGGAGGGAAGACCATGTAGAGTTACAGTATATAGGGCTGACTGGGAGGGAAGACCATGTAGAGTTACAGTATATAGGGCTGACTGGGGGGGAAGACCATGTAGAGTTACAGTATATAGGGCTGACTGGGGGGAAGACTGTGTAGAGTTACAGTATATAGGGCTGACTGGGGGGAAGACCATGTAGAGTTACAGTATATAGGGCTGACTGGGGGGGAAGACCATGTAGAGTTACAGTATATAGGGCTGACTGGGAGGGAAGACCATGTAGAGTTACAGTATGTAGGGCTGACTGGGAGGGAAGACCATGTAGAGTTACAGTATATAGGGCTGACTATGGGGAAGACCATGTAGAGTTACAGTATATAGGGCTGACTGTGGGGAAGACCATGTAGAGTTACAGTATATAGGGCTGACTGGGAGGGAAGACTATGTAGAGTTACAGTATATAGGGCTGACTGGGGGGGAAGACCATGTAGAGTTACAGTATATAGGGCTGACTGTGGGGAAGACCATGTAGAGTTACAGTATATAGGGCTGACTGGGAGGGAAGACCATGTAGAGTTACAGTATATAGGGCTGACTGGGGGGAAGACCATGTAGAGTTACAGTATATAGGGCTGACTGGGGGGGAAGACCATGTAGAGTTACAGTATATAGGGCTGACTGGGGGGAAGACCATGTAGAGTTACAGTATATAGGGCTGACTGGGGGGAAGACCATGTAGAGTTACAGTATATAGGGCTGACTGTGGGGAAAACCATGTAGAGTTACAGTATATAGGGCTGACTGGGGGGAAGACCCTGTAGAGTTACAGTATATAGGGCTGACTGGGGGGAAGACCATGTAGAGTTACAGTATATAGGGCTGACTGGGAGGGAAGACCGTGTAGAGTTACAGTATATAGGGCTGACTGGGGGGAAGACCATGTAGAGTTACAGTATATAGGGCTGACTGGGAGGGGGGAAGACCATGTAGAGTTACAGTATATAGGGCTGACTGGGGGGGAAGACCATGTAGAGTTACAGTATATAGGGCTGACTGGGGGGGAAGACCATGTAGAGTTACAGTATATAGGGCTGACTGGGGGGGAAGACCATGTAGAGTTACAGTATATAGGGCTGACTGGGGGGAAGACCATGTAGAGTTACAGTATATAGGGCTGACTGGGGGGAAGACCATGTAGAGTTACAGTATATAGGGCTGACTGGGGGGAAGACCATGTAGAGTTACAGTATATAGGGCTGACTGGGGGGAAGACCGTGTAGAGTTACAGTATATAGGGCTGACTGGGGGGAAGACCATGTAGAGTTACAGTATATAGGGCTGACTGGGAGGGAAGACCATGTAGAGTTACAGTATATAGGGCTGACTGTGGGGAAGACCATGTAGAGTTACAGTATATAGGGCTGACTGGGAGGGAAGACCATGTAGAGTTACAGTATATAGGGCTGACTGGGGGGAAGACCATGTAGAGTTACAGTATATAGGGCTGACTGGGGGGAAGACCATGTAGAGTTACAGTATATAGGGCTGACTGGGAGGGAAGACCATGTAGAGTTACAGTATATAGGGCTGACTGGGGGGAAGACCATGTAGAGTTACAGTATATAGGGCTGACTGGGGGGAAGACCATGTAGAGTTACAGTATATAGGGCTGACTGGGGGGAAGACCATGTAGAGTTACAGTATATAGGGCTGACTGGGAGGGAAGACCATGTAGAGTTACAGTATATAGGGCTGACTGTGGGGAAGACCATGTAGAGTTACAGTATATAGGGCTGACTGGGGGGAAGACCATGTAGAGTTACAGTATATAGGGCTGACTGGGAGGGAAGACCATGTAGAGTTACAGTATATAGGGCTGACTGGGGGGGAAGACCATGTAGAGTTACAGTATATAGGGCTGACTGGGGGGAAGACCGTGTAGAGTTACAGTATATAGGGCTGACTGGGGGGAAGACCATGTAGAGTTACAGTATATAGGGCTGACTGGGAGGGAAGACCATGTAGAGTTACAGTATATAGGGCTGACTGTGGGGAAGACCATGTAGAGTTACAGTATATAGGGCTGACTGGGAGGGAAGACCATGTAGAGTTACAGTGTATAGGGCTGACTGGGGGGAAGACCATGTAGAGTTACAGTATATAGGGCTGACTGGGGGGAAGACCATGTAGAGTTACAGTATATAGGGCTGACTGGGAGGGAAGACCATGTAGAGTTACAGTATATAGGGCTGACTGGGGGGAAGACCATGTAGAGTTACAGTATATAGGGCTGACTGGGGGGAAGACCATGTAGAGTTACAGTATATAGGGCTGACTGGGGGGAAGACCATGTAGAGTTACAGTATATAGGGCTGACTGGGAGGGAAGACCATGTAGAGTTACAGTATATAGGGCTGACTGTGGGGAAGACCATGTAGAGTTACAGTATATAGGGCTGACTGGGGGGAAGACCATGTAGAGTTACAGTATATAGGGCTGACTGGGAGGGAAGACCATGTAGAGTTACAGTATATAGGGCTGACTGGGGGGGAAGACCATGTAGAGTTACAGTATATAGGGCTGACTGGGGGGAAGACCATGTAGAGTTACAGTATATAGGGCTGACTGGGAGGGAAGACCATGTAGAGTTACAGTATATAGGGCTGACTGGGGGGGAAGACCATGTAGAGTTACAGTATATAGGGCTGACTGGGGGGAAGACTGTGTAGAGTTACAGTATATAGGGCTGACTGGGGGGAAGACCATGTAGAGTTACAGTATATAGGGCTGACTGGGAGGGAAGACCATGTAGAGTTACAGTATATAGGGCTGACTGGGAGGGAAGACCATGTAGAGTTACAGTATATAGGGCTGACTGGGGGGGAAGACCATGTAGAGTTACAGTATATAGGGCTGACTGGGGGGAAGACTGTGTAGAGTTACAGTATATAGGGCTGACTGGGGGGAAGACCATGTAGAGTTACAGTATATAGGGCTGACTGGGGGGGAAGACAATGTAGAGTTACAGTATATAGGGCTGACTGGGAGGGAAGACCATGTAGAGTTACAGTATGTAGGGCTGACTGGGAGGGAAGACCATGTAGAGTTACAGTATATAGGGCTGACTATGGGGAAGACCATGTAGAGTTACAGTATATAGGGCTGACTGGGGGGAAGACTGTGTAGAGTTACAGTATATAGGGCTGACTGGGAGGGAAGACCATGTAGAGTTACAGTATATAGGGCTGACTGGGAGGGAAGACCATGTAGAGTTACAGTATATAGGGCTGACTGGGAGGGAAGACCATGTAGAGTTACAGTATATAGGGCTGACTGTGGGGAAGACCATGTAGAGTTACAGTATATAGGGCTGACTGGGAGGGAAGACCATGTAGAGTTACAGTATATAGGGCTGACTGGGAGGGAAGACCATGTAGAGTTACAGTATATAGGGCTGACTGTGGGGAAGACCATGTAGAGTTACAGTATATAGGGCTGACTGGGGGGGAGACCATGTAGAGTTACAGTATATAGGGCTGACTGGGGGGGAGACCATGTAGAGTTACATTATATAGGGCTGACTGTGGGGGAAGACCATGTAGAGTTACAGTATATAGGGCTGACTGGGAGGGAAGACCATGTAGAGTTACAGTATATAGGGCAGACTGGGGGGAAAGACCATGTAGAGTTACAGTATATAGGGCTGACTGGGAGGGAAGACCATGTAGAGTTACAGTATATAGGGCTGACTGGGGGGGAAGACCATGTAGAGTTACAGTATATAGGGCTGACTGGGGGGAAGACCATGTAGAGTTACAGTATATAGGGCTGACTGGGGGGAAGACCATGTATAGTTACAGTATATAGGGCTGACTGGGAGGGAAGACCATGTAGAGTTACAGTATATAGGGCTGACTGGGAGGGAAGACCATGTAGAGTTACAGTATATAGGGCTGACTGGGGGGGGAAGACCATGTAGAGTTACAGTATATAGGGCTGACTGGGGGGGAAGACCATGTAGAGTTACAGTATATAGGGCTGACTGGGAGGGAAGACCATGTAGAGTTACAGTATATAGGGCTGACTGGGGGGGAAGACCATGTAGAGTTACAGTATATAGGGCTGACTGGGGGGGAAGACCATGTAGAGTTACAGTATATAGGGCTGACTGGGGGGAAGACCA
Source organism: Protomyctophum bolini (assembly GCF_963924005.1). Lineage (NCBI taxonomy): Eukaryota > Metazoa > Chordata > Actinopteri > Myctophiformes > Myctophidae > Protomyctophum > Protomyctophum bolini. The sequence continues at coordinate 68,217 of NW_027666155.1, forward strand.
TGTAGAGTTACAGTATATAGGGCTGACTGTGGGGAAGACCATGTAGAGTTACAGTATATAGGGCTGACTATGGGGAAGACCATGTAGAGTTACAGTATATAGGGCTGACTGGGGGGAAGACCATGTAGAGTTACAGTATATAGGGCTGACTGGGGGGGAAGACCATGTAGAGTTACAGTATATAGGGCTGACTGGGGGGAAGACCATGTAGAGTTACAGTATATAGGGCTGACTGGGAGGGAAGACCATGTAGAGTTACAGTATATAGGGCTGACTGTGGGGAAGACCATGTAGAGTTACAGTATATAGGGCTGACTGGGGGGGAGACCATGTAGAGTTACAGTATATAGGGCTGACTGGGGGGGAGACCATGTAGAGTTACATTATATAGGGCTGACTGTGGGGGAAGACCATGTAGAGTTACAGTATATAGGGCTGACTGTGGGGAAGACCATGTAGAGTTACAGTATATAGGGCTGACTGTGGGGAAGACCATGTAGAGATACTGTAACTCCACATGGTCTTCCCCCCAGTCAGCCCTATATACTGTAACTCTACATGGTCTTCCCCCCCAGTCAGCCCTATATACTGTAACTCTACATGGTCTTCCCCCCCAGTCAGCCCTATATACTGTAACTCTACATGGTCTTCCCCCCAGTCTGCCCTATATACTGTAACTCTACATGGTCTTCCCTCCCAGTCAGCCCTATATACTGTAACTCTACATGGTCTTCTTATAGTCGGAGCATTATCACAGCAAACCACACTCTATAGTAGGGAGCATTATCACAACAGACCACACTCTATAGTAGGATCATTATCACAACAAACCACTCTATAGTAGGGAGCATTATCACAACAAACCACACTCTATAGTAGGGAGCATTATCACAACAAACCACACTCTATAGTAGGATCATTATCACAACAAACCACACTCTATAGTAGGAGCATTATCACAACAAACCACACTCTATAGTAGGGAGCATTATCACAACAAACCACACTCTATAGTAGGGAGCATTATCACAACAAACCACACTCTATAGTAGGATCATTATCACAACAATACACTCTATAGTAGGGAGCATTATCACGACAAACCACACTCTATAGTAGGAGCATTATCACAACAAACCACACTCTATAGTAGGAGCATTATCACAACAAACCACTCTATAGTAGGGAGCATTATCACAACAAACCACACTCTATAGTAGGAGCATTATCACAACAAACCACACTCTATAGTAGGAGCATTATCACAACAAACCACACTCTAAAGTAGGAGCATTATCACAACAAACCACACTCTATAGTAGGATCATTATCACAACAAACCACACTCTATAGTAGGGAGCATTATCACAACAAACCACACTCTATAGTAGGAGCATTATCACAACAAACCACACTCTATAGTAGGAGCATTATTACAGCAAACCACACTCTATAGTAGGGAGCATTATCACAACAAACCACACTCTATAGTAGGGAGCATTATCACAACAAACCACACTCTATAGTAGGAGCATTATCACAACAAACCACTCTATAGTAGGAGCATTATCACAACAAACCACACTCTATAGTAGGAGCATTATCACAGCAAACCACTCTATAGTAGGAGCATTATCACAACAAACCACACTCTATAGTAGGAGCATTATCACAACAAACCACTCTATAGTAGGGAGCATTATCACAACAAACCACACTCTATAGTAGGGAGCATTATCACAACAAACCACACTATAGTAGGGAGCATTATCACAACAAACCACTCTATAGTAGGGAGCATTATCACAACAAACCACACTCCATAGTAGGATCATTATCACAACAATACACTCTATAGTAGGGAGCATTATCACAACAAACCACACTCTATAGTAGGATCATTATCACAACAAACCACACTCTATAGTAGGGAGCATTATCACAACAAACCACACTCTATAGTAGGAGCATTATCACAACAAACCACTCTATAGTAGGAGCATTATCACAACAAACCACACTCTATAGTTTTAGCATTATCACAACAAACCACTCTATAGTAGGGAGCATTATCACAACAAACCACACTCTAAAGTAGGAGCATTATCACAACAAACCACACTCTATAGTTGGGAGCATTATCACAACAAACCACACTCTATAGTAGGAGCATTATCACAACAAACCACACTCTATAGTAGGAGCATTATCACAACAAACCACACTATAGTAGGAGCATTATCACAACAAACCACACTCTATAGTAGGGAGCATTATCACAACAAACCACACTCTATAGTAGGGAGCATTATCACAACAAACCACTCTATAGTAGGAGCATTATCACAACAAACCACACTCTATAGTAGGATCATTATCACAACAAACCACACCATGGTGGGAGGGAAGACCATGTAGAGTTACAGTATATAGGGCTGACTGGGGGGAAGACCATGTAGAGTTACAGTATATAGGGCTGACTGGGAGGGAAGACCATGTAGAGTTACAGTATATAGGGCTGACTGGGGGGGAAGACCATGTAGAGTTACAGTATATAGGGCTGACTGGGGGGAAGACCGTGTAGAGTTACAGTATATAGGGCTGACTGGGGGGAAGACCATGTAGAGTTACAGTATATAGGGCTGACTGTGGGGAAGACCATGTAGAGTTACAGTATATAGGGCTGACTGGGAGGGAAGACCATGTAGAGTTACAGTATATAGGGCTGACTGGGAGGGAGACCATGTAGAGTTACAGTATATAGGGCTGACTGGGGGGGAAGACCATGTAGAGTTACAGTATATAGGGCTGACTGGGGGGGAAGACCATGTAGAGTTACGGTATATAGGGCTGACTGGGGGGAAGACCATGTAGAGTTACAGTATATAGGGCTGACTGGGAGGGAAGACCATGTAGAGTTACAGTATATAGGGCTGACTGGGGGGGAAGACCATGTAGAGTTACAGTATATAGGGCTGACTGGGGGGAAGACTGTGTAGAGTTACAGTATATAGGGCTGACTGGGGGGAAGACCATGTAGAGTTACAGTATATAGGGCTGACTGGGAGGGAAGACCATGTAGAGTTACAGTATATAGGGCTGACTGGGAGGGAAGACCATGTAGAGTTACAGTATATAGGGCTGACTGGGGGGGAAGACCATGTAGAGTTACAGTATATAGGGCTGACTGGGGGGAAGACTGTGTAGAGTTACAGTATATAGGGCTGACTGGGGGGAAAACCATGTAGAGTTACAGTATATAGGGCTGACTGGGGGGGAAGACCATGTAGAGTTACAGTATATAGGGCTGACTGGGAGGGAAGACCATGTAGAGTTACAGTATGTAGGGCTGACTGGGAGGGAAGACCATGTAGAGTTACAGTATATAGGGCTGACTATGGGGAAGACCATGTAGAGTTACAGTATATAGGGCTGACTGTGGGGAAGACCATGTAGAGTTACAGTATATAGGGCTGACTGGGAGGGAAGACCATGTAGAGTTACAGTATATAGGGCTGACTGGGGGGGAAGACCATGTAGAGTTACAGTATATAGGGCTGACTGGGGGGGAAGACCATGTAGAGTTACAGTATATAGGGCTGACTGGGAGGGAAGACCATGTAGAGTTACAGTATGTAGGGCTGACTGGGAGGGAAGACCATGTAGAGTTACAGTATATAGGGCTGACTATGGGGAAGACCATGTAGAGTTACAGTATATAGGGCTGACTGTGGGGAAGACCATGTAGAGTTACAGTATATAGGGCTGACTGGGAGGGAAGACCATGTAGAGTTACAGTATATAGGGCTGACTGGGGGGGGAAGACCATGTAGAGTTACAGTATATAGGGCTGACTGGGGGGAAGACCATGTAGAGTTACAGTATATAGGGCTGACTGGGGGGGAAGACCATGTAGAGTTACAGTATATAGGGCTGACTGGGGGGAAGACCATGTAGAGTTACAGTATATAGGGCTGACTGTGGGGAAGACCATGTAGAGTTACAGTATATAGGGCTGACTGGGAGGGAAGACCATGTAGAGTTACAGTATATAGGGCTGACTGGGGGGGAAGACCATGTAGAGTTACAGTATATAGGGCTGACTGGGGGGGAAGACCATGTAGAGTTACAGTATATAGGGCTGACTGGGGGGAAGACCATGTAGAGTTACAGTATATAGGGCTGACTGGGGGGAAGACCATGTAGAGTTACAGTATATAGGGCTGACTGTGGGGAAAACCATGTAGAGTTACAGTATATAGGGCTGACTGGGGGGAAGACCCTGTAGAGTTACAGTATATAGGGCTGACTGGGGGGAAGACCATGTAGAGTTACAGTATATAGGGCTGACTGGGGGGAAGACCATGTAGAGTTACAGTATATAGGGCTGACTGGGGGGAAGACCATGTAGAGTTACAGTATATAGGGCTGACTGGGAGGGAAGACCATGTAGAGTTACAGTATATAGGGCAGACTGGGGGAAAGACCATGTAGAGTTACAGTATATAGGGCTGACTGGGAGGGAAGACCATGTAGAGTTACAGTATATAGGGCTGACTGGGGGGAAGACCATGTAGAGTTACAGTATATAGGGCTGACTGGGGGGAAGACCATGTAGAGTTACAGTATATAGGGCTGACTGGGGGGAAGACCATGTAGAGTTACAGTATATAGGGCTGACTGGGAGGGAAGACCATGTAGAGTTACAGTATATAGGGCTGACTGGGAGGGAAGACCATGTAGAGTTACAGTATATAGGGCTGACTGGGGGGGGAAGACCATGTAGAGTTACAGTATATAGGGCTGACTGGGGGGGAAGACCATGTAGAGTTACAGTATATAGGGCTGACTGGGAGGGAAGACCATGTAGAGTTACAGTATATAGGGCTGACTGGGGGGGAAGACCATGTAGAGTTACAGTATATAGGGCTGACTGGGGGGGAAGACCATGTAGAGTTACAGTATATAGGGCTGACTGGGGGGAAGACCATGTAGAGTTACAGTATATAGGGCTGACTGGGGGGGAAGACCATGTAGAGTTACAGTATATAGGGCTGACTGGGGGGGAAGACCATGTAGAGTTACAGTATATAGGGCTGACTGGGAGGGAAGACCATGTAGAGTTACAGTATATAGGGCTGACTGGGAGGGAAGACCGTGTAGAGTTACAGTATATAGGGCTGACTGGGGGGAAGACCATGTAGAGTTACAGTATATAGGGCTGACTGGGGGGGAAGACCATGTAGAGTTACAGTATATAGGGCTGACTGGGGGGGAAGACCATGTAGAGTTACAGTATATAGGGCTGACTGGGGGGAAGACCATGTAGAGTTACAGTATATAGGGCTGACTGGGGGGAAGACCATGTAGAGTTACAGTATATAGGGCTGACTGTGGGGAAAACCATGTAGAGTTACAGTATATAGGGCTGACTGGGGGGAAGACCCTGTAGAGTTACAGTATATAGGGCTGACTGGGGGGAAGACCATGTAGAGTTACAGTATATAGGGCTGACTGGGGGGAAGACCATGTAGAGTTACAGTATATAGGGCTGACTGGGGGGAAGACCATGTAGAGTTACAGTATATAGGGCTGACTGGGAGGGAAGACCATGTAGAGTTACAGTATATAGGGCAGACTGGGGGAAAGACCATGTAGAGTTACAGTATATAGGGCTGACTGGGAGGGAAGACCATGTAGAGTTACAGTATATAGGGCTGACTGGGGGGGAAGACCATGTAGAGTTACAGTATATAGGGCTGACTGGGAGGGAAGACCATGTAGAGTTACAGTATATAGGGCTGACTGTGGGGAAGACCATGTAGAGTTACAGTATATAGGGCTGACTGGGGGGAAGACCATGTAGAGTTACAGTATATAGGGCTGACTGGGAGGGAAGACCATGTAGAGTTACAGTATATAGGGCTGACTGGGGGGGAAGACCATGTAGAGTTACAGTATATAGGGCTGACTGGGGGGAAGACCATGTAGAGTTACAGTATATAGGGCTGACTGGGAGGGAAGACCATGTAGAGTTACAGTATATAGGGCTGACTGGGGGGGAAGACCATGTAGAGTTACAGTATATAGGGCTGACTGGGGGGAAGACTGTGTAGAGTTACAGTATATAGGGCTGACTGGGGGGAAGACCATGTAGAGTTACAGTATATAGGGCTGACTGGGAGGGAAGACCATGTAGAGTTACAGTATATAGGGCTGACTGGGAGGGAAGACCATGTAGAGTTACAGTATATAGGGCTGACTGGGGGGGAAGACCATGTAGAGTTAAAGTATATAGGGCTGACTGGGGGGAAGACTGTGTAGAGTTACAGTATATAGGGCTGACAGGGGGGAAGACCATGTAGAGTTACAGTATATAGGGCTGACTGGGGGGGAAGACAATGTAGAGTTACAGTATATAGGGCTGACTGGGAGGGAAGACCATGTAGAGTTACAGTATGTAGGGCTGACTGGGAGGGAAGACCATGTAGAGTTACAGTATATAGGGCTGACTATGGGGAAGACCATGTAGAGTTACAGTATATAGGGCTGACTGGGGGGAAGACTGTGTAGAGTTACAGTATATAGGGCTGACTGGGAGGGAAGACCATGTAGAGTTACAGTATATAGGGCTGACTGGGAGGGAAGACCATGTAGAGTTACAGTATATAGGGCTGACTGGGAGGGAAGACCATGTAGAGTTACAGTATATAGGGCTGACTGTGGGGAAGACCATGTAGAGTTACAGTATATAGGGCTGACTGGGAGGGAAGACCATGTAGAGTTACAGTATATAGGGCTGACTGGGAGGGAAGACCATGTAGAGTTACAGTATATAGGGCTGACTGTGGGGAAGACCATGTAGAGTTACAGTATATAGGGCTGACTGGGGGGGAGACCATGTAGAGTTACAGTATATAGGGCTGACTGGGGGGGAGACCATGTAGAGTTACATTATATAGGGCTGACTGTGGGGGAAGACCATGTAGAGTTACAGTATATAGGGCTGACTGGGAGGGAAGACCATGTAGAGTTACAGTATATAGGGCAGACTGGGGGGAAAGACCATGTAGAGTTACAGTATATAGGGCTGACTGGGAGGGAAGACCATGTAGAGTTACAGTATATAGGGCTGACTGGGGGGGAAGACCATGTAGAGTTACAGTATATAGGGCTGACTGGGGGGAAGACCATGTAGAGTTACAGTATATAGGGCTGACTGGGGGGAAGACCATGTAGAGTTACAGTATATAGGGCTGACTGGGAGGGAAGACCATGTAGAGTTACAGTATATAGGGCTGACTGGGAGGGAAGACCATGTAGAGTTACAGTATATAGGGCTGACTGGGGGGGGAAGACCATGTAGAGTTACAGTATATAGGGCTGACTGGGGGGGAAGACCATGTAGAGTTACAGTATATAGGGCTGACTGGGAGGGAAGACCATGTAGAGTTACAGTATATAGGGCTGACTGGGGGGGAAGACCATGTAGAGTTACAGTATATAGGGCTGACTGGGGGGGAAGACCATGTAGAGTTACAGTATATAGGGCTGACTGGGGGGAAGACCATGTAGAGTTACAGTATATAGGGCTGACTGTGGGGAAGACCATGTAGAGTTACAGTATATAGGGCTGACTATGGGGAAGACCATGTAGAGTTACAGTATATAGGGCTGACTGGGGGGAAGACCATGTAGAGTTACAGTATATAGGGCTGACTGGGGGGGAAGACCATGTAGAGTTACAGTATATAGGGCTGACTGGGGGGAAGACCATGTAGAGTTACAGTATATAGGGCTGACTGGGAGGGAAGACCATGTAGAGTTACAGTATATAGGGCTGACTGTGGGGAAGACCATGTAGAGTTACAGTATATAGGGCTGACTGGGGGGGAGACCATGTAGAGTTACAGTATATAGGGCTGACTGGGGGGGAGACCATGTAGAGTTACATTATATAGGGCTGACTGTGGGGGAAGACCATGTAGAGTTACAGTATATAGGGCTGACTGTGGGGAAGACCATGTAGAGTTACAGTATATAGGGCTGACTGTGGGGAAGACCATGTAGAGATACTGTAACTCCACATGGTCTTCCCCCCAGTCAGCCCTATATACTGTAACTCTACATGGTCTTCCCCCCCAGTCAGCCCTATATACTGTAACTCTACATGGTCTTCCCCCCCAGTCAGCCCTATATACTGTAACTCTACATGGTCTTCCCCCCAGTCTGCCCTATATACTGTAACTCTACATGGTCTTCCCTCCCAGTCAGCCCTATATACTGTAACTCTACATGGTCTTCTTATAGTCGGAGCATTATCACAGCAAACCACACTCTATAGTAGGGAGCATTATCACAACAGACCACACTCTATAGTAGGATCATTATCACAACAAACCACTCTATAGTAGGGAGCATTATCACAACAAACCACACTCTATAGTAGGGAGCATTATCACAACAAACCACACTCTATAGTAGGATCATTATCACAACAAACCACACTCTATAGTAGGAGCATTATCACAACAAACCACACTCTATAGTAGGGAGCATTATCACAACAAACCACACTCTATAGTAGGGAGCATTATCACAACAAACCACACTCTATAGTAGGATCATTATCACAACAATACACTCTATAGTAGGGAGCATTATCACGACAAACCACACTCTATAGTAGGAGCATTATCACAACAAACCACACTCTATAGTAGGAGCATTATCACAACAAACCACTCTATAGTAGGGAGCATTATCACAACAAACCACACTCTATAGTAGGAGCATTATCACAACAAACCACACTCTATAGTAGGAGCATTATCACAACAAACCACACTCTAAAGTAGGAGCATTATCACAACAAACCACACTCTATAGTAGGATCATTATCACAACAAACCACACTCTATAGTAGGGAGCATTATCACAACAAACCACACTCTATAGTAGGAGCATTATCACAACAAACCACACTCTATAGTAGGAGCATTATCACAGCAAACCACACTCTATAGTAGGGAGCATTATCACAACAAACCACACTCTATAGTAGGGAGCATTATCACAACAAACCACACTCTATAGTAGGAGCATTATCACAACAAACCACTCTATAGTAGGAGCATTATCACAACAAACCACACTCTATAGTAGGAGCATTATCACAGCAAACCACTCTATAGTAGGAGCATTATCACAACAAACCACACTCTATAGTAGGAGCATTATCACAACAAACCACTCTATAGTAGGGAGCATTATCACAACAAACCACACTCTATAGTAGGGAGCATTATCACAACAAACCACACTATAGTAGGGAGCATTATCACAACAAACCACTCTATAGTAGGGAGCATTATCACAACAAACCACACTCCATAGTAGGATCATTATCACAACAATACACTCTATAGTAGGGAGCATTATCACAACAAACCACACTCTATAGTAGGATCATTATCACAACAAACCACACTCTATAGTAGGGAGCATTATCACAACAAACCACACTCTATAGTAGGAGCATTATCACAACAAACCACTCTATAGTAGGAGCATTATCACAACAAACCACACTCTATAGTTTTAGCATTATCACAACAAACCACTCTATAGTAGGGAGCATTATCACAACAAACCACACTCTATAGTAGGGAGCATTATCACAACAAACCACACTATAGTAGGGAGCATTATCACAGCAAACCACACTCTATAGTAGGAGCATTATCACAACAGACCACACTCTATAGTAGGATCATTATCACAACAAACCACTCTATAGTAGGGAGCATTATCACAACAAACCACACTCTATAGTAGGAGCATTATCACAACAAACCACACTCTAAAGTAGGAGCATTATCACAACAAACCACACTCTATAGTTGGGAGCATTATCACAACAAACCACACTCTATAGTAGGAGCATTATCACAACAAACCACACTCTATAGTAGGAGCATTATCACAACAAACCACACTATAGTAGGAGCATTATCACAACAAACCACACTCTATAGTAGGGAGCATTATCACAACAAACCACACTCTATAGTAGGGAGCATTATCACAACAAACCACTCTATAGTAGGAGCATTATCACAACAAACCACACTCTATAGTAGGATCATTATCACAACAAACCACACCATGGTGGGAGGGAAGACCATGTAGAGTTACAGTATATAGGGCTGACTGGGGGGAAGACCATGTAGAGTTACAGTATATAGGGCTGACTGGGAGGGAAGACCATGTAGAGTTACAGTATATAGGGCTGACTGGGGGGGAAGACCATGTAGAGTTACAGTATATAGGGCTGACTGGGGGGAAGACCGTGTAGAGTTACAGTATATAGGGCTGACTGGGGGGAAGACCATGTAGAGTTACAGTATATAGGGCTGACTGTGGGGAAGACCATGTAGAGTTACAGTATATAGGGCTGACTGGGAGGGAAGACCATGTAGAGTTACAGTATATAGGGCTGACTGGGAGGGAGACCATGTAGAGTTACAGTATATAGGGCTGACTGGGGGGGAAGACCATGTAGAGTTACAGTATATAGGGCTGACTGGGGGGGAAGACCATGTAGAGTTACGGTATATAGGGCTGACTGGGGGGAAGACCATGTAGAGTTACAGTATATAGGGCTGACTGGGAGGGAAGACCATGTAGAGTTACAGTATATAGGGCTGACTGGGGGGGAAGACCATGTAGAGTTACAGTATATAGGGCTGACTGGGGGGAAGACTGTGTAGAGTTACAGTATATAGGGCTGACTGGGGGGAAGACCATGTAGAGTTACAGTATATAGGGCTGACTGGGAGGGAAGACCATGTAGAGTTACAGTATATAGGGCTGACTGGGAGGGAAGACCATGTAGAGTTACAGTATATAGGGCTGACTGGGGGGGAAGACCATGTAGAGTTACAGTATATAGGGCTGACTGGGGGGAAGACTGTGTAGAGTTACAGTATATAGGGCTGACTGGGGGGAAAACCATGTAGAGTTACAGTATATAGGGCTGACTGGGGGGAAGACCATGTAGAGTTACAGTATATAGGGCTGACTGGGAGGGAAGACCATGTAGAGTTACAGTATGTAGGGCTGACTGGGAGGGAAGACCATGTAGAGTTACAGTATATAGGGCTGACTATGGGGAAGACCATGTAGAGTTACAGTATATAGGGCTGACTGTGGGGAAGACCATGTAGAGTTACAGTATATAGGGCTGACTGGGAGGGAAGACCATGTAGAGTTACAGTATATAGGGCTGACTGGGGGGGAAGACCATGTAGAGTTACAGTATATAGGGCTGACTGGGGGGGAAGACCATGTAGAGTTACAGTATATAGGGCTGACTGGGAGGGAAGACCATGTAGAGTTACAGTATGTAGGGCTGACTGGGAGGGAAGACCATGTAGAGTTACAGTATATAGGGCTGACTATGGGGAAGACCATGTAGAGTTACAGTATATAGGGCTGACTGTGGGGAAGACCATGTAGAGTTACAGTATATAGGGCTGACTGGGAGGGAAGACCATGTAGAGTTACAGTATATAGGGCTGACTGGGGGGGGAAGACCATGTAGAGTTACAGTATATAGGGCTGACTGGGGGGAAGACCATGTAGAGTTACAGTATATAGGGCTGACTGGGGGGGAAGACCATGTAGAGTTACAGTATATAGGGCTGACTGGGGGGAAGACCATGTAGAGTTACAGTATATAGGGCTGACTGTGGGGAAGACCATGTAGAGTTACAGTATATAGGGCTGACTGGGAGGGAAGACCATGTAGAGTTACAGTATATAGGGCTGACTGGGGGGGAAGACCATGTAGAGTTACAGTATATAGGGCTGACTGGGGGGAAGACCATGTATAGTTACAGTATATAGGGCTGACTGGGGGGAAGACCATGTAGAGTTACAGTATATAGGGCTGACTGGGGGGAAGACCATGTAGAGTTACAGTATATAGGGCTGACTGTGGGGAAAACCATGTAGAGTTACAGTATATAGGGCTGACTGGGGGGAAGACCCTGTAGAGTTACAGTATATAGGGCTGACTGGGGGGAAGACCATGTAGAGTTACAGTATATAGGGCTGACTGGGGGGAAGACCATGTAGAGTTACAGTATATAGGGCTGACTGGGGGAAGACCATGTAGAGTTACAGTATATAGGGCTGACTGGGAGGGAAGACCATGTAGAGTTACAGTATATAGGGCAGACTGGGGGAAAGACCATGTAGAGTTACAGTATATAGGGCTGACTGGGAGGGAAGACCATGTAGAGTTACAGTATATAGGGCTGACTGGGGGGGAAGACCATGTAGAGTTACAGTATATAGGGCTGACTGGGGGGAAGACCATGTAGAGTTACAGTATATAGGGCTGACTGGGGGGAAGACCATGTAGAGTTACAGTATATAGGGCTGACTGGGAGGGAAGACCATGTAGAGTTACAGTATATAGGGCTGACTGGGAGGGAAGACCATGTAGAGTTACAGTATATAGGGCTGACTGGGGGGGGAAGACCATGTAGAGTTACAGTATATAGGGCTGACTGGGGGGGAAGACCATGTAGAGTTACAGTATATAGGGCTGACTGGGAGGGAAGACCATGTAGAGTTACAGTATATAGGGCTGACTGGGGGGGAAGACCATGTAGAGTTACAGTATATAGGGCTGACTGGGGGGGAAGACCATGTAGAGTTACAGTATATAGGGCTGACTGGGGGGAAGACCATGTAGAGTTACAGTATATAGGGCTGACTGGGGGGGAAGACCATGTAGAGTTACAGTATATAGGGCTGACTGGGGGGGAAGACCATGTAGAGTTACAGTATATAGGGCTGACTGGGAGGGAAGACCATGTAGAGTTACAGTATATAGGGCTGACTGGGAGGGAAGACCGTGTAGAGTTACAGTATATAGGGCTGACTGGGGGGAAGACCATGTAGAGTTACAGTATATAGGGCTGACTGGGGGGGAAGACCATGTAGAGTTACAGTATATAGGGCTGACTGGGGGGGAAGACCATGTAGAGTTACAGTATATAGGGCTGACTGGGGGGAAGACCATGTAGAGTTACAGTATATAGGGCTGACTGGGGGGAAGACCATGTAGAGTTACAGTATATAGGGCTGACTGTGGGGAAAACCATGTAGAGTTACAGTATATAGGGCTGACTGGGGGGAAGACCCTGTAGAGTTACAGTATATAGGGCTGACTGGGGGGAAGACCATGTAGAGTTACAGTATATAGGGCTGACTGGGGGAAGACCATGTAGAGTTACAGTATATAGGGCTGACTGGGGGGAAGACCATGTAGAGTTACAGTATATAGGGCTGACTGGGAGGGAAGACCATGTAGAGTTACAGTATATAGGGCAGACTGGGGGAAAGACCATGTAGAGTTACAGTATATAGGGCTGACTGGGAGGGAAGACCATGTAGAGTTACAGTATATAGGGCTGACTGGGGGGAAGACCATGTAGAGTTACAGTATATAGGGCTGACTGGGGGGAAGACCATGTAGAGTTACAGTATATAGGGCTGACTGGGGGGAAGACCATGTAGAGTTACAGTATATAGGGCTGACTGGGAGGGAAGACCATGTAGAGTTACAGTATATAGGGCTGACTGGGAGGGAAGACCATGTAGAGTTACAGTATATAGGGCTGACTGGGGGGGAAGACCATGTAGAGTTACAGTATATAGGGCTGACTGGGGGGGAAGACCATGTAGAGTTACAGTATATAGGGCTGACTGGGAGGGAAGACCATGTAGAGTTACAGTATATAGGGCTGACTGGGGGGAAGACCATGTAGAGTTACAGTATATAGGGCTGACTGGGGGGGAAGACCATGTAGAGTTACAGTATATAGGGCTGACTGGGGGGAAGACCATGTAGAGTTACAGTATATAGGGCTGACTGGGGGGGAAGACCATGTAGAGTTACAGTATATAGGGCTGACTGGGGGGGAAGACCATGTAGAGTTACAGTATATAGGGCTGACTGGGAGGGAAGACCATGTAGAGTTACAGTATATAGGGCTGACTGGGAGGGAAGACCGTGTAGAGTTACAGTATATAGGGCTGACTGGGGGGAAGACCATGTAGAGTTACAGTATATAGGGCTGACTGGGAGGGGGAAGACCATGTAGAGTTACAGTATATAGGGCTGACTGGGGGGGAAGACCATGTAGAGTTACAGTATATAGGGCTGACTGGGGGGAAGACCATGTAGAGTTACAGTATATAGGGCTGACTGGGGGGAAGACCATGTAGAGTTACAGTATATAGGGCTGACTGGGGGGAAGACCATGTAGAGTTACAGTATATAGGGCTGACTGGGGGGAAGACCATGTAGAGTTACAGTATATAGGGCTGACTGGGGGGAAGACCATGTAGAGTTACAGTATATAGGGCTGACTGGGGGGAAGACCATGTAGAGTTACAGTATATAGGGCTGACTGGGGGGAAGACCATGTAGAGTTACAGTATATAGGGCTGACTGGGAGGGAAGACCATGTAGAGTTACAGTATATAGGGCTGACTGTGGGGAAGACCATGTAGAGTTACAGTATATAGGGCTGACTGGGAGGGAAGACCATGTAGAGTTACAGTATATAGGGCTGACTGGGGGGAAGACCATGTAGAGTTACAGTATATAGGGCTGACTGGGAGGGAAGACCGTGTAGAGTTACAGTATATAGGGCTGACTGGGGGGAAGACCATGTAGAGTTACAGTATATAGGGCTGACTGGGAGGGGGGAAGACCATGTAGAGTTACAGTATATAGGGCTGACTGGGGGGGAAGACCATGTAGAGTTACGGTATATAGGGCTGACTGGGGGGAAAGACCATGTAGAGTTACAGTATATAGGGCTGACTGTGGGGAAGACCGTGTAGAGTTACAGTATATAGGGCTGACTGGGGGGAAGACCATGTAGAGTTACAGTATATAGGGCTGACTGGGGGGAAGACCATGTAGAGTTACAGTATATAGGGCTGACTGGGAGGGAAGACCATGTAGAGTTACAGTATATAGGGCTGACTGTGGGGAAGACCATGTAGAGTTACAGTATATAGGGCTGACTGGGAGGGAAGACCATATAGAGTTACAGTATATAGGGCTGACTGGGGGGAAGACCATGTAGAGTTACAGTATATAGGGCTGACTGGGGGGAAGACCATGTAGAGTTACAGTATATAGGGCTGACTGGGGGGGAAGACCATGTAGAGTTACAGTATATAGGGCTGACTGGGGGGGAAGACCATGTAGAGTTACAGTATATAGGGCTGACTGGGGGGGAGACCATGTAGAGTTACAGTATATAGGGCTGACTGTGGGGAAGACCATGTAGAGTTACAGTATATAGGGCTGACTGGGAGGGAAGACCATGTAGAGTTACAGTATATAGGGCTGACTGGGGGGAAGACCATGTAGAGTTACAGTATATAGGGCTGACTGGGGGGAAGACCGTGTAGAGTTACAGTATATAGGGCTGACTGGGGGGAAGACCATGTAGAGTTACAGTATATAGGGCTGACTGGGGGGAAGACCATGTAGAGTTACAGTATATAGGGCTGACTGGGAGGGAAGACCATGTAGAGTTACAGTATATAGGGCTGACTGTGGGGAAGACCATGTAGAGTTACAGTATATAGGGCTGACTGGGGGGAAGACCATGTAGAGTTACAGTATATAGGGCTGACTGGGAGGGAAGACCATGTAGAGTTACAGTATATAGGGCTGACTGGGGGGGAAGACCATGTAGAGTTACAGTATATAGGGCTGACTGGGGGGAAGACCGTGTAGAGTTACAGTATATAGGGCTGACTGGGGGGAAGACCATGTAGAGTTACAGTATATAGGGCTGACTGGGGGGAAGACCATGTAGAGTTACAGTATATAGGGCTGACTGGGGGGAAAGACTGTGTAGAGTTACAGTATATAGGGCTGACTGGGGGGAAGACCATGTAGAGTTACAGTATATAGGGCTGACTGGGAGGGAAGACCATGTAGAGTTACAGTATATAGGGCTGACTGGGAGGGAAGACCATGTAGAGTTACAGTATATAGGGCTGACTGGGGGGAAGACCATGTAGAGTTACAGTATATAGGGCTGACTGGGGGGAAGACTGTGTAGAGTTACAGTATATAGGGCTGACTGGGGGGAAGACCATGTAGAGTTACAGTATATAGGGCTGACTGGGGGGAAGACCATGTAGAGTTACAGTATATAGGGCTGACTGGGAGGGAAGACCATGTAGAGTTACAGTATGTAGGGCTGACTGGGAGGGAAGACCATGTAGAGTTACAGTATATAGGGCTGACTATGGGGAAGACTATGTAGAGTTACAGTATATAGGGCTGACTGTGGGGAAGACCATGTAGAGTTACAGTATATAGGGCTGACTGGGAGGGAAGACTATGTAGAGTTACAGTATATAGGGCTGACTGGGGGGGAAGACCATGTAGAGTTACAGTATATAGGGCTGACTGTGGGGAAGACCATGTAGAGTTACAGTATATAGGGCTGACTGGGAGGGAAGACCATGTAGAGTTACAGTATATAGGGCTGACTGGGGGGAAGACCATGTAGAGTTACAGTATATAGGGCTGACTGGGGGGGAAGACCATGTAGAGTTACAGTATATAGGGCTGACTGGGGGGAAGACCATGTAGAGTTACAGTATATAGGGCTGACTGGGGGGAAGACCATGTAGAGTTACAGTATATAGGGCTGACTGTGGGGAAAACCATGTAGAGTTACAGTATATAGGGCTGACTGGGGGGAAGACCCTGTAGAGTTACAGTATATAGGGCTGACTGGGGGGAAGACCATGTAGAGTTACAGTATATAGGGCTGACTGGGAGGGAAGACCGTGTAGAGTTACAGTATATAGGGCTGACTGGGGGGAAGACCATGTAGAGTTACAGTATATAGGGCTGACTGGGAGGGGGGAAGACCATGTAGAGTTACAGTATATAGGGCTGACTGGGGGGAAGACCATGTAGAGTTACAGTATATAGGGCTGACTGGGGGGGAAGACCATGTAGAGTTACAGTATATAGGGCTGACTGGGGGGAAGACCATGTAGAGTTACAGTATATAGGGCTGACTGGGGGGAAGACCATGTAGAGTTACAGTATATAGGGCTGACTGGGGGGAAGACCATGTAGAGTTACAGTATATAGGGCTGACTGGGGGGAAGACCGTGTAGAGTTACAGTATATAGGGCTGACTGGGGGGAAGACCATGTAGAGTTACAGTATATAGGGCTGACTGGGAGGGAAGACCATGTAGAGTTACAGTATATAGGGCTGACTGTGGGGAAGACCATGTAGAGTTACAGTATATAGGGCTGACTGGGAGGGAAGACCATGTAGAGTTACAGTATATAGGGCTGACTGGGGGGAAGACCATGTAGAGTTACAGTATATAGGGCTGACTGGGGGGAAGACCATGTAGAGTTACAGTATATAGGGCTGACTGGGAGGGAAGACCATGTAGAGTTACAGTATATAGGGCTGACTGGGGGGAAGACCATGTAGAGTTACAGTATATAGGGCTGACTGGGGGGAAGACCATGTAGAGTTACAGTATATAGGGCTGACTGGGGGGAAGACCATGTAGAGTTACAGTATATAGGGCTGACTGGGAGGGAAGACCATGTAGAGTTACAGTATATAGGGCTGACTGTGGGGAAGACCATGTAGAGTTACAGTATATAGGGCTGACTGAGGGGGAAGACCATGTAGAGTTACAGTATATAGGGCTGACTGGGAGGGAAGACCATGTAGAGTTACAGTATATAGGGCTGACTGGGGGGGAAGACCATGTAGAGTTACAGTATATAGGGCTGACTGGGGGGAAGACCATGTAGAGTTACAGTATATAGGGCTGACTGGGAGGGAAGACCATGTAGAGTTACAGTATATAGGGCTGACTGGGGGGAAGACCATGTAGAGTTACAGTATATAGGGCTGACTGGGGGGAAGACTGTGTAGAGTTACAGTATATAGGGCTGACTGGGGGGAAGACCATGTAGAGTTACAGTATATAGGGCTGACTGGGAGGGAAGACCATGTAGAGTTACAGTATATAGGGCTGACTGGGAGGGAAGACCATGTAGAGTTACAGTATATAGGGCTGACTGGGGGAGAAGACCATGTAGAGTTACAGTATATAGGGCTGACTGGGGGGAAGACTGTGTAGAGTTACAGTATATAGGGCTGACTGGGGGGAAGACCATGTAGAGTTACAGTATATAGGGCTGACTGGGGGGGAAGACAATGTAGAGTTACAGTATATAGGGCTGACTGGGAGGGAAGACCATGTAGAGTTACAGTATGTAGGGCTGACTGGGAGGGAAGACCATGTAGAGTTACAGTATATAGGGCTGACTATGGGGAAGACCATGTAGAGTTACAGTATATAGGGCTGACTGTGGGGAAGACCATGTAGAGTTACAGTATATAGGGCTGACTGGGAGGGAAGACCATGTAGAGTTACAGTATATAGGGCTGACTGGGGGGGAAGACCATGTAGAGTTACAGTATATAGGGCTGACTGGGGGGAAGACCATGTAGAGTTACAGTATATAGGGCTGACTGGGGGGGGAAGACCATGTAGAGTTACAGTATATAGGGCTGACTGGGGGGGGAAGACCATGTAGAGTTACAGTATATAGGGCTGACTGGGAGGGAAGACCATGTAGAGTTACAGTATATAGGGCTGACTGGGGGGAAGACCATGTAGAGTTACAGTATATAGGGCTGACTGGGGGGAAGACCATGTAGAGTTACAGTATATAGGGCTGACTGGGGGGAAGACCATGTAGAGTTACAGTATATAGGGCTGACTGGGAGGGAAGACCATGTAGAGTTACAGTATATAGGGCTGACTGGGAGGGAAGACCATGTAGAGTTACAGTATATAGGGCTGACTGGGGGGGGAAGACCATGTAGAGTTACAGTATATAGGGCTGACTGGGGGGGAAGACCATGTAGAGTTACAGTATATAGGGCTGACTGGGAGGGAAGACCATGTAGAGTTACAGTATATAGGGCTGACTGGGGGGAAGACCATGTAGAGTTACAGTATATAGGGCTGACTGGGGGGGAAGACCATGTAGAGTTACAGTATATAGGGCTGACTGGGGGGAAGACCATGTAGAGTTACAGTATATAGGGCTGACTGGGGGGGAAGACCATGTAGAGTTACAGTATATAGGGCTGACTGGGGGGGAAGACCATGTAGAGTTACAGTATATAGGGCTGACTGGGAGGGAAGACCATGTAGAGTTACAGTATATAGGGCTGACTGGGAGGGAAGACCGTGTAGAGTTACAGTATATAGGGCTGACTGGGGGGAAGACCATGTAGAGTTACAGTATATAGGGCTGACTGGGAGGGGGGAAGACCATGTAGAGTTACAGTATATAGGGCTGACTGGGGGGGAAGACCATGTAGAGTTACAGTATATAGGGCTGACTGGGGGGAAGACCATGTAGAGTTACAGTATATAGGGCTGACTGGGGGGAAGACCATGTAGAGTTACAGTATATAGGGCTGACTGGGGGGAAGACCATGTAGAGTTACAGTATATAGGGCTGACTGGGGGGAAGACCATGTAGAGTTACAGTATATAGGGCTGACTGGGGGGAAGACCATGTAGAGTTACAGTATATAGGGCTGACTGGGGGGAAGACCATGTAGAGTTACAGTATATAGGGCTGACTGGGGGAAGACCATGTAGAGTTACAGTATATAGGGCTGACTGGGAGGGAAGACCATGTAGAGTTACAGTATATAGGGCTGACTGTGGGGAAGACCATGTAGAGTTACAGTATATAGGGCTGACTGGGAGGGAAGACCATGTAGAGTTACAGTATATAGGGCTGACTGGGGGGAAGACCATGTAGAGTTACAGTATATAGGGCTGACTGGGAGGGAAGACCGTGTAGAGTTACAGTATATAGGGCTGACTGGGGGGAAGACCATGTAGAGTTACAGTATATAGGGCTGACTGGGAGGGGGGAAGACCATGTAGAGTTACAGTATATAGGGCTGACTGGGGGGGAAGACCATGTAGAGTTACGGTATATAGGGCTGACTGGGGGGAAAGACCATGTAGAGTTACAGTATATAGGGCTGACTGTGGGGAAGACCGTGTAGAGTTACAGTATATAGGGCTGACTGGGGGGAAGACCATGTAGAGTTACAGTATATAGTGCTGACTGGGGGGAAGACCATGTAGAGTTACAGTATATAGGGCTGACTGGGAGGGAAGACCATGTAGAGTTACAGTATATAGGGCTGACTGTGGGGAAGACCATGTAGAGTTACAGTATATAGGGCTGACTGGGAGGGAAGACCATGTAGAGTTACAGTATATAGGGCTGACTGGGGGGAAGACCATGTAGAGTTACAGTATATAGGGCTGACTGGGGGGAAGACCATGTAGAGTTACAGTATATAGGGCTGACTGGGGGGAAGACCGTGTAGAGTTACAGTATATAGGGCTGACTGGGGGGAAGACCATGTAGAGTTACAGTATATAGGGCTGACTGGGGGAAGACCATGTAGAGTTACAGTATATAGGGCTGACTGGGAGGGAAGACCATGTAGAGTTACAGTATATAGGGCTGACTGTGGGGAAGACCATGTAGAGTTACAGTATATAGGGCTGACTGGGGGGAAGACCATGTAGAGTTACAGTATATAGGGCTGACTGGGAGGGAAGACCATGTAGAGTTACAGTATATAGGGCTGACTGGGGGGGAAGACCATGTAGAGTTACAGTATATAGGGCTGACTGGGGGGAAGACCATGTAGAGTTACAGTATATAGGGCTGACTGGGAGGGAAGACCATGTAGAGTTACAGTATATAGGGCTGACTGGGGGAAGACCATGTAGAGTTACAGTATATAGGGCTGACTGGGGGGAAGACTGTGTAGAGTTACAGTATATAGGGCTGACTGGGGGAAGACCATGTAGAGTTACAGTATATAGGGCTGACTGGGAGGGAAGACTATGTAGAGTTACAGTATATAGGGCTGACTGGGGGGAAGACCATGTAGAGTTACAGTATATAGGGCTGACTGTGGGGAAGACCATGTAGAGTTACAGTATATAGGGCTGACTGGGAGGGAAGACCATGTAGAGTTACAGTATATAGGGCTGACTGGGGGGAAGACCATGTAGAGTTACAGTATATAGGGCTGACTGGGGGGGAAGACCATGTAGAGTTACAGTATATAGGGCTGACTGGGGGGAAGACCATGTAGAGTTACAGTATATAGGGCTGACTGTGGGGAAGACCATGTAGAGTTACAGTATATAGGGCTGACTGGGAGGGAAGACCATGTAGAGTTACAGTATATAGGGCTGACTGGGGGGAAGACCATGTAGAGTTACAGTATATAGGGCTGACTGGGGGGAAGACCATGTAGAGTTACAGTATATAGGGCTGACTGGGGGGAAGACCATGTAGAGTTACAGTATATAGGGCTGACTGGGAGGGGGAAGACCATGTAGAGTTACAGTATATAGGGCTGACTGGGGGGAAGACCATGTAGAGTTACGGTATATAGGGCTGACTGGGGGGAAAGACCATGTAGAGTTACAGTATATAGGGCTGACTGTGGGGAAGACCGTGTAGAGTTACAGTATATAGGGCTGACTGGGGGGAAGACCATGTAGAGTTACAGTATATAGGGCTGACTGGGGGGAAGACCATGTAGAGTTACAGTATATAGGGCTGACTGGGAGGGAAGACCATGTAGAGTTACAGTATATAGGGCTGACTGTGGGGAAGACCATGTAGAGTTACAGTATATAGGGCTGACTGGGAGGGAAGACCATATAGAGTTACAGTATATAGGGCTGACTGGGGGGAAGACCATGTAGAGTTACAGTATATAGGGCTGACTGGGGGGAAGACCATGTAGAGTTACAGTATATAGGGCTGACTGGGGGGGAAGACCATGTAGAGTTACAGTATATAGGGCTGACTGGGGGGGAAGACCATGTAGAGTTACAGTATATAGGGCTGACTGGGGGGAGACCATGTAGAGTTACAGTATATAGGGCTGACTGTGGGGAAGACCATGTAGAGTTACAGTATATAGGGCTGACTGGGAGGGAAGACCATGTAGAGTTACAGTATATAGGGCTGACTGGGGGGAAGACCATGTAGAGTTACAGTATATAGGGCTGACTGGGGGGAAGACCGTGTAGAGTTACAGTATATAGGGCTGACTGGGGGGAAGACCATGTAGAGTTACAGTATATAGGGCTGACTGGGGGGAAGACCATGTAGAGTTACAGTATATAGGGCTGACTGGGAGGGAAGACCATGTAGAGTTACAGTATATAGGGCTGACTGTGGGGAAGACCATGTAGAGTTACAGTATATAGGGCTGACTGGGGGGAAGACCATGTAGAGTTACAGTATATAGGGCTGACTGGGAGGTAAGACCATGTAGAGTTACAGTATATAGGGCTGACTGGGGGGGAAGACCATGTAGAGTTACAGTATATAGGGCTGACTGGGGGGAAGACCATGTAGAGTTACAGTATATAGGGCTGACTGGGAGGGAAGACCATGTAGAGTTACAGTATATAGGGCTGACTGGGGGGGAAGACCATGTAGAGTTACAGTATATAGGGCTGACTGGGGGGAAGACTGTGTAGAGTTACAGTATATAGGGCTGACTGGGGGGAAGACCATGTAGAGTTACAGTATATAGGGCTGACTGGGAGGGAAGACCATGTAGAGTTACAGTATATAGGGCTGACTGGGAGGGAAGACCATGTAGAGTTACAGTATATAGGGCTGACTGGGGGGAAGACTGTGTAGAGTTACAGTATATAGGGCTGACTGGGGGGAAGACCATGTAGAGTTACAGTATATAGGGCTGACTGGGGGGGAAGACCATGTAGAGTTACAGTATATAGGGCTGACTGGGAGGGAAGACCATGTAGAGTTACAGTATGTAGGGCTGACTGGGAGGGAAGACCATGTAGAGTTACAGTATATAGGGCTGACTATGGGGAAGACCATGTAGAGTTACAGTATATAGGGCTGACTGGGAGGGAAGACTATGTAGAGTTACAGTATATAGGGCTGACTGGGAGGGAAGACTATGTAGAGTTACAGTATATAGGGCTGACTGGGGGGGAAGACCATGTAGAGTTACAGTATATAGGGCTGACTGTGGGGAAGACCATGTAGAGTTACAGTATATAGGGCTGACTGGGAGGGAAGACCATGTAGAGTTACAGTATATAGGGCTGACTGGGGGGAAGACCATGTAGAGTTACAGTATATAGGGCTGACTGGGGGGAAGACCATGTAGAGTTACAGTATATAGGGCTGACTGGGGGGAAGACCATGTAGAGTTACAGTATATAGGGCTGACTGGGGGGAAGACCATGTAGAGTTACAGTATATAGGGCTGACTGTGGGGAAGACCATGTAGAGTTACAGTATATAGGGCTGACTGGGAGGGAAGACCATGTAGAGTTACAGTATATAGGGCTGACTGGGGGGAAGACCATGTAGAGTTACAGTATATAGGGCTGACTGGGGGGGAAGACCATGTAGAGTTACAGTATATAGGGCTGACTGGGGGGAAGACCATGTAGAGTTACAGTATATAGGGCTGACTGGGAGGGGGGAAGACCATGTAGAGTTACAGTATATAGGGCTGACTGGGGGGGAAGACCATGTAGAGTTACGGTATATAGGGCTGACTGGGGGGAAAGACCATGTAGAGTTACAGTATATAGGGCTGACTGTGGGGAAGACCGTGTAGAGTTACAGTATATAGGGCTGACTGGGGGGAAGACCATGTAGAGTTACAGTATATAGGGCTGACTGGGGGGAAGACCATGTAGAGTTACAGTATATAGGGCTGACTGGGAGGGAAGACCATGTAGAGTTACAGTATATAGGGCTGACTGTGGGGAAGACCATGTAGAGTTACAGTATATAGGGCTGACTGGGAGGGAAGACCATATAGAGTTACAGTATATAGGGCTGACTGGGGGGAAGACCATGTAGAGTTACAGTATATAGGGCTGACTGGGGGGAAGACCATGTAGAGTTACAGTATATAGGGCTGACTGGGGGGGGAAGACCATGTAGAGTTACAGTATATAGGGCTGACTGGGGGGGGAAGACCATGTAGAGTTACAGTATATAGGGCTGACTGGGGGGGAGACCATGTAGAGTTACAGTATATAGGGCTGACTGTGGGGAAGACCATGTAGAGTTACAGTATATAGGGCTGACTGGGAGGGAAGACCATGTAGAGTTACAGTATATAGGGCTGACTGGGGGGAAGACCATGTAGAGTTACAGTATATAGGGCTGACTGGGGGGAAGACCGTGTAGAGTTACAGTATATAGGGCTGACTGGGGGGAAGACCATGTAGAGTTACAGTATATAGGGCTGACTGGGGGGAAGACCATGTAGAGTTACAGTATATAGGGCTGACTGGGAGGGAAGACCATGTAGAGTTACAGTATATAGGGCTGACTGTGGGGAAGACCATGTAGAGTTACAGTATATAGGGCTGACTGGGGGGAAGACCATGTAGAGTTACAGTATATAGGGCTGACTGGGAGGTAAGACCATGTAGAGTTACAGTATATAGGGCTGACTGGGGGGGAAGACCATGTAGAGTTACAGTATATAGGGCTGACTGGGGGGAAGACCATGTAGAGTTACAGTATATAGGGCTGACTGGGAGGGAAGACCATGTAGAGTTACAGTATATAGGGCTGACTGGGGGGGAAGACCATGTAGAGTTACAGTATATAGGGCTGACTGGGGGGAAGACTGTGTAGAGTTACAGTATATAGGGCTGACTGGGGGGAAGACCATGTAGAGTTACAGTATATAGGGCTGACTGGGAGGGAAGACCATGTAGAGTTACAGTATATAGGGCTGACTGGGAGGGAAGACCATGTAGAGTTACAGTATATAGGGCTGACTGGGGGGAAGACTGTGTAGAGTTACAGTATATAGGGCTGACTGGGGGGAAGACCATGTAGAGTTACAGTATATAGGGCTGACTGGGGGGGAAGACCATGTAGAGTTACAGTATATAGGGCTGACTGGGAGGGAAGACCATGTAGAGTTACAGTATGTAGGGCTGACTGGGAGGGAAGACCATGTAGAGTTACAGTATATAGGGCTGACTATGGGGAAGACCATGTAGAGTTACAGTATATAGGGCTGACTGGGAGGGAAGACTATGTAGAGTTACAGTATATAGGGCTGACTGGGAGGGAAGACTATGTAGAGTTACAGTATATAGGGCTGACTGGGGGGGAAGACCATGTAGAGTTACAGTATATAGGGCTGACTGTGGGGAAGACCATGTAGAGTTACAGTATATAGGGCTGACTGGGAGGGAAGACCATGTAGAGTTACAGTATATAGGGCTGACTGGGGGGAAGACCATGTAGAGTTACAGTATATAGGGCTGACTGGGGGGGAAGACCATGTAGAGTTACAGTATATAGGGCTGACTGGGGGGAAGACCATGTAGAGTTACAGTATATAGGGCTGACTGGGGGGAAGACCATGTAGAGTTACAGTATATAGGGCTGACTGTGGGGAAAACCATGTAGAGTTACAGTATATAGGGCTGACTGGGGGGAAGACCCTGTAGAGTTACAGTATATAGGGCTGACTGGGGGGAAGACCATGTAGAGTTACAGTATATAGGGCTGACTGGGAGGGAAGACCGTGTAGAGTTACAGTATATAGGGCTGACTGGGGGGAAGACCATGCAGAGTTACAGTATATAGGGCTGACTGGGAGGGGGGAAGACCATGTAGAGTTACAGTATATAGGGCTGACTGGGGGGGAAGACCATGTAGAGTTACAGTATATAGGGCTGACTGGGGGGGAAGACCATGTAGAGTTACAGTATATAGGGCTGACTGGGGGGAAGACCATGTAGAGTTACAGTATATAGGGCTGACTGGGGGGAAGACCATGTAGAGTTACAGTATATAGGGCTGACTGGGGGGAAGACCATGTAGAGTTACAGTATATAGGGCTGACTGGGGGGAAGACCGTGTAGAGTTACAGTATATAGGGCTGACTGGGGGGAAGACCATGTAGAGTTACAGTATATAGGGCTGACTGGGAGGGAAGACCATGTAGAGTTACAGTATATAGGGCTGACTGTGGGGAAGACCATGTAGAGTTACAGTATATAGGGCTGACTGGGAGGGAAGACCATGTATAGTTACAGTATATAGGGCTGACTGGGGGGAAGACCATGTAGAGTTACAGTATATAGGGCTGACTGGGGGGAAGACCATGTAGAGTTACAGTATATAGGGCTGACTGGGAGGGAAGACCATGTAGAGTTACAGTATATAGGGCTGACTGGGGGGAAGACCATGTAGAGTTACAGTATATAGGGCTGACTGGGGGGAAGACCATGTAGAGTTACAGTATATAGGGCTGACTGGGGGGAAGACCATGTAGAGTTACAGTATATAGGGCTGACTGGGAGGGAAGACCATGTAGAGTTACAGTATATAGGGCTGACTGTGGGGAAGACCATGTAGAGTTACAGTATATAGGGCTGACTGGGGGGAAGACCATGTAGAGTTACAGTATATAGGGCTGACTGGGAGGGAAGACCATGTAGAGTTACAGTATATAGGGCTGACTGGGGGGGAAGACCATGTAGAGTTACAGTATATAGGGCTGACTGGGGGGAAGACCATGTAGAGTTACAGTATATAGGGCTGACTGGGAGGGAAGACCATGTAGAGTTACAGTATATAGGGCTGACTGGGGGGGAAGACCATGTAGAGTTACAGTATATAGGGCTGACTGGGGGGAAGACTGTGTAGAGTTACAGTATATAGGGCTGACTGGGGGGAAGACCATGTAGAGTTACAGTATATAGGGCTGACTGGGAGGGAAGACCATGTAGAGTTACAGTATATAGGGCTGACTGGGAGGGAAGACCATGTAGAGTTACAGTATATAGGGCTGACTGGGGGGGAAGACCATGTAGAGTTACAGTATATAGGGCTGACTGGGGGGAAGACTGTGTAGAGTTACAGTATATAGGGCTGACTGGGGGGAAGACCATGTAGAGTTACAGTATATAGGGCTGACTGGGGGGGAAGACAATGTAGAGTTACAGTATATAGGGCTGACTGGGAGGGAAGACCATGTAGAGTTACAGTATGTAGGGCTGACTGGGAGGGAAGACCATGTAGAGTTACAGTATATAGGGCTGACTATGGGGAAGACCATGTAGAGTTACAGTATATAGGGCTGACTGTGGGGAAGACCATGTAGAGTTACAGTATATAGGGCTGACTGGGAGGGAAGACCATGTAGAGTTACAGTATATAGGGCTGACTGGGGGGGAAGACCATGTAGAGTTACAGTATATAGGGCTGACTGGGGGGAAGACCATGTAGAGTTACAGTATATAGGGCTGACTGGGGGGAAGACCATGTAGAGTTACAGTATATAGGGCTGACTGTGGGGAAAACCATGTAGAGTTACAGTATATAGGGCTGACTGGGAGGAAGACCCTGTAGAGTTACAGTATATAGGGCTGACTGGGGGGAAGACCATGTAGAGTTACAGTATATAGGGCTGACTGGGGGGAAGACCATGTAGAGTTACAGTATATAGGGCTGACTGGGGGGAAGACCATGTAGAGTTACAGTATATAGGGCTGACTGGGAGGGAAGACCATGTAGAGTTACAGTATATAGGGCAGACTGGGGGGAAAGACCATGTAGAGTTACAGTATATAGGGCTGACTGGGAGGGAAGACCATGTAGAGTTACAGTATATAGGGCTGACTGGGGGGGAAGACCATGTAGAGTTACAGTATATAGGGCTGACTGGGGGGAAGACCATGTAGAGTTACAGTATATAGGGCTGACTGGGGGGAAGACCATGTAGAGTTACAGTATATAGGGCTGACTGGGAGGGAAGACCATGTAGAGTTACAGTATATAGGGCTGACTGGGAGGGAAGACCATGTAGAGTTACAGTATATAGGGCTGACTGGGGGGGGAAGACCATGTAGAGTTACAGTATATAGGGCTGACTGGGGGGGAAGACCATGTAGAGTTACAGTATATAGGGCTGACTGGGAGGGAAGACCATGTAGAGTTACAGTATATAGGGCTGACTGGGGGGGAAGACCATGTAGAGTTACAGTATATAGGGCTGACTGGGGGGGAAGACCATGTAGAGTTACAGTATATAGGGCTGACTGGGGGGAAGACCATGTAGAGTTACAGTATATAGGGCTGACTGTGGGGAAGACCATGTAGAGTTACAGTATATAGGGCTGACTATGGGGAAGACCATGTAGAGTTACAGTATATAGGGCTGACTGGGGGGAAGACCATGTAGAGTTACAGTATATAGGGCTGACTGGGGGGGAAGACCATGTAGAGTTACAGTATATAGGGCTGACTGGGGGGAAGACCATGTAGAGTTACAGTATATAGGGCTGACTGGGAGGGAAGACCATGTAGAGTTACAGTATATAGGGCTGACTGTGGGGAAGACCATGTAGAGTTACAGTATATAGGGCTGACTGGGGGGGAGACCATGTAGAGTTACAGTATATAGGGCTGACTGGGGGGGAGACCATGTAGAGTTACATTATATAGGGCTGACTGTGGGGGAAGACCATGTAGAGTTACAGTATATAGGGCTGACTGTGGGGAAGACCATGTAGAGTTACAGTATATAGGGCTGACTGTGGGGAAGACCATGTAGAGATACTGTAACTCTACATGGTCTTCCCCCCCAGTCAGCCCTATATACTGTAACTCTACATGGTTTTCCCCCCAGTCTGCCCTATATACTGTAACTCTACATGGTCTTCCCTCCCAGTCAGCCCTATATACTGTAACTCTACATGGTCTTCTTATAGTCGGAGCATTATCACAGCAAACCACACTCTATAGTAGGGAGCATTATCACAACAGACCACACTCTATAGTAGGATCATTATCACAACAAACCACTCTATAGTAGGGAGCATTATCACAACAAACCACACTCTATAGTAGGGAGCATTATCACAACAAACCACACTCTATAGTAGGATCATTATCACAACAAACCACACTCTATAGTAGGAGCATTATCACAACAAACCACACTCTATAGTAGGGAGCATTATCACAACAAACCACACTCTATAGTAGGAGCATTATCACAACAAACCACACTCTATAGTAGGGAGCATTATCACAACAAACCACACTCTATAGTAGGGAGCATTATCACAACAAACCACACTCTATAGTAGGGAGCATTATCACGACAAACCACACTCTATAGTAGGAGCATTATCACAACAAACCACACTCTATAGTAGGAGCATTATCACAACAAACCACTCTATAGTAGGGAGCATTATCACAACAAACCACACTCTATAGTAGGAGCATTATCACAACAAACCACACTCTATAGTAGGAGCATTATCACAACAAACCACACTCTAAAGTAGGAGCATTATCACAACAAACCACACTCTATAGTAGGATCATTATCACAACAAACCACACTCTATAGTAAGGAGCATTATCACAACAAACCACACTCTATAGTAGGAGCATTATCACAACAAACCACACTCTATAGTAGGAGCATTATCACAGCAAACCACACTCTATATCAGGGAGCATTATCACAACAAACCACACTCTATAGTAGGGAGCATTATCACAACAAACCACACTCTATAGTAGGAGCATTATCACAACAAACCACTCTATAGTAGGAGCATTATCACAACAAACCACACTCTATAGTAGGAGCATTATCACAGCAAACCACTCTATAGTAGGAGCATTATCACAACAAACCACACTCTATAGTAGGAGCATTATCACAACAAACCACTCTATAGTAGGGAGCATTATCACAACAAACCACACTCTATAGTAGGGAGCATTATCACAACAAACCACACTATAGTAGGGAGCATTATCACAACAAACCACTCTATAGTAGGGAGCATTATCACAACAAACCACACTCCATAGTAGGATCATTATCACAACAATACACTCTATAGTAGGGAGCATTATCACAACAAACCACACTCTATAGTAGGATCATTATCACAACAAACCACACTCTATAGTAGGGAGCATTATCACAACAAACCACACTCTATAGTAGGAGCATTATCACAACAAACCACTCTATAGTAGGAGCATTATCACAACAAACCACACTCTATAGTTTTAGCATTATCACAACAAACCACTCTATAGTAGGGAGCATTATCACAACAAACCACACTCTATAGTAGGGAGCATTATCACAACAAACCACACTATAGTAGGGAGCATTATCACAGCAAACCACACTCTATAGTAGGAGCATTATCACAACAGACCACACTCTATAGTAGGATCATTATCACAACAAACCACTCTATAGTAGGGAGCATTATCACAACAAACCACACTCTATAGTAGGAGCATTATCACAACAAACCACACTCTAAAGTAGGAGCATTATCACAACAAACCACACTCTATAGTTGGGAGCATTATCACAACAAACCACACTCTATAGTAGGAGCATTATCACAACAAACCACACTCTATAGTAGGAGCATTATCACAACAAACCACACTATAGTAGGAGCATTATCACAACAAACCACACTCTATAGTAGGGAGCATTATCACAACAAACCACACTCTATAGTAGGGAGCATTATCACAACAAACCACTCTATAGTAGGAGAATTATCACAACAAACCACACTCTATAGTAGGATCATTATCACAACAAACCACACCATGGTGGGAGGGAAGACCATGTAGAGTTACAGTATATAGGGCTGACTGGGGGGAAGACCATGTAGAGTTACAGTATATAGGGCTGACTGGGAGGGAAGACCATGTAGAGTTACAGTATATAGGGCTGACTGGGGGGGAAGACCATGTAGAGTTACAGTATATAGGGCTGACTGGGGGGAAGACCGTGTAGAGTTACAGTATATAGGGCTGACTGGGGGGAAGACCATGTAGAGTTACAGTATATAGGGCTGACTGGGGGGGAAGACCATGTAGAGTTACAGTATATAGGGCTGACTGGGAGGGAAGACCATGTAGAGTTACAGTATGTAGGGCTGACTGGGAGGGAAGACCATGTAGAGTTACAGTATATAGGGCTGACTGGGAGGGAAGACCATGTAGAGTTACAGTATATAGGGCTGACTGTGGGGAAGACCATGTAGAGTTACAGTATATAGGGCTGACTGGGAGGGAAGACCATGTAGAGTTACAGTATATAGGGCTGACTGGGAGGGAGACCATGTAGAGTTACAGTATATAGGGCTGACTGGGGGGAAGACCATGTAGAGTTACAGTATATAGGGCTGACTGGGGGGGAAGACCATGTAGAGTTACAGTATATAGGGCTGACTGGGGGGGAAGACCATGTAGAGTTACAGTATATAGGGCTGACTGGGGGGGAAGACCATGTAGAGTTACAGTATATAGGGCTGACTGGGGGGGAAGACCATGTAGAGTTACAGTATATAGGGCTGACTGGGAGGGAAGACCATGTAGAGTTACAGTATATAGGGCTGACTGGGAGGGAAGACCGTGTAGAGTTACAGTATATAGGGCTGACTGGGGGGAAGACCATGTAGAGTTACAGTATATAGGGCTGACTGGGAGGGGGGAAGACCATGTAGAGTTACAGTATATAGGGCTGACTGGGGGGGAAGACCATGTAGAGTTACAGTATATAGGGCTGACTGGGAGGGAAGACCATGTAGAGTTACAGTATATAGGGGTAACTGGGGGGAAGACCATGTAGAGTTACAGTATATAGGGCTGACTGGGGGGAAGACCATGTAGAGTTACAGTATATAGGGCTGACTGGGGGGAAGACCATGTAGAGTTACAGTATATAGGGCTGACTGGGGGGAAGACCATGTAGAGTTACAGTATATAGGGCTGACTGGGGGGAAGACCGTGTAGAGTTACAGTATATAGGGCTGACTGGGGGGAAGACCATGTAGAGTTACAGTATATAGGGCTGACTGGGGGGAAGACCATGTAGAGTTACAGTATATAGGGCTGACTGGGAGGGAAGACCATGTAGAGTTACAGTATATAGGGCTGACTGTGGGGAAGACCATGTAGAGTTACAGTATATAGGGCTGACTGGGAGGGAAGACCATGTAGAGTTACAGTATATAGGGCTGACTGGGGGGAAGACCATGTAGAGTTACAGTATATAGGGCTGACTGGGGGGAAGACCATGTAGAGTTACAGTATATAGGGCTGACTGGGGGGGGAAGACCATGTAGAGTTACAGTATATAGGGCTGACTGGGGGGAAGACCATGTAGAGTTACAGTATATAGGGCTGACTGTGGGGAAGACCATGTAGAGTTACAGTATATAGGGCTGACTGGGAGGGAAGACCATGTAGAGTTACAGTATATAGGGCTGACTGGGGGGGAAGACCATGTAGAGTTACAGTATATAGGGCTGACTGGGGGGAAGACCATGTAGAGTTACAGTATATAGGGCTGACTGGGAGGGAAGACCATGTAGAGTTACAGTATATAGGGCTGACTGGGGGGGAAGACCATGTAGAGTTACAGTATATAGGGCTGACTGGGGGGAAGACTGTGTAGAGTTACAGTATATAGGGCTGACTGGGGGGAAGACCATGTAGAGTTACAGTATATAGGGCTGACTGGGAGGGAAGACCATGTAGAGTTACAGTATATAGGGCTGACTGGGAGGGAAGACCATGTAGAGTTACAGTATATAGGGCTGACTGGGGGGGAAGACCATGTAGAGTTACAGTATATAGGGCTGACTGGGGGGAAGACTGTGTAGAGTTACAGTATATAGGGCTGACTGGGGGGAAGACCATGTAGAGTTACAGTATATAGGGCTGACTGGGGGGGAAGACCATGTAGAGTTACAGTATATAGGGCTGACTGGGAGGGAAGACCATGTAGAGTTACAGTATGTAGGGCTGACTGGGAGGGAAGACCATGTAGAGTTACAGTATATAGGGCTGACTATGGGGAAGACCATGTAGAGTTACAGTATATAGGGCTGACTGTGGGGAAGACCATGTAGAGTTACAGTATATAGGGCTGACTGGGAGGGAAGACCATGTAGAGTTACAGTATATAGGGCTGACTGGGGGGGGAAGACCATGTAGAGTTACAGTATATAGGGCTGACTGGGGGGAAGACCATGTAGAGTTACAGTATATAGGGCTGACTGGGGGGGGAAGACCATGTAGAGTTACAGTATATAGGGCTGACTGGGGGGAAGACCATGTAGAGTTACAGTATATAGGGCTGACTGTGGGGAAGACCATGTAGAGTTACAGTATATAGGGCTGACTGGGAGGGAAGACCATGTAGAGTTACAGTATATAGGGCTGACTGGGGGGGAAGACCATGTAGAGTTACAGTATATAGGGCTGACTGGGGGGGAAGACCATGTAGAGTTACAGTATATAGGGCTGACTGGGGGGAAGACCATGTAGAGTTACAGTATATAGGGCTGACTGGGGGGAAGACCATGTAGAGTTACAGTATATAGGGCTGACTGTGGGGAAAACCATGTAGAGTTACAGTATATAGGGCTGACTGGGGGGAAGACCCTGTAGAGTTACAGTATATAGGGCTGACTGGGGGGAAGACCATGTAGAGTTACAGTATATAGGGCTGACTGGGAGGGAAGACCGTGTAGAGTTACAGTATATAGGGCTGACTGGGGGGAAGACCATGTAGAGTTACAGTATATAGGGCTGACTGGGAGGGGGGAAGACCATGTAGAGTTACAGTATATAGGGCTGACTGGGGGGGAAGACCATGTAGAGTTACAGTATATAGGGCTGACTGGGGGGGAAGACCATGTAGAGTTACAGTATATAGGGCTGACTGGGGGGAAGACCATGTAGAGTTACAGTATATAGGGCTGACTGGGGGGAAGACCATGTAGAGTTACAGTATATAGGGCTGACTGGGGGGAAGACCATGTAGAGTTACAGTATATAGGGCTGACTGGGGGGAAGACCGTGTAGAGTTACAGTATATAGGGCTGACTGGGGGGAAGACCATGTAGTTACAGTATATAGGGCTGACTGGGGGGAAGACCATGTAGAGTTACAGTATATAGGGCTGACTGGGAGGGAAGACCATGTAGAGTTACAGTATATAGAGCTGACTGTGGGGAAGACCATGTAGAGTTACAGTATATAGGGCTGACTGGGAGTGAAGACCATGTAGAGTTACAGTATATAGGGCTGACTGTGGGGAAGACCATGTAGAGTTACAGTATATAGGGCTGACTGGGAGGGAAGACCATGTAGAGTTACAGTATATAGGGCTGACTGGGGGGAAGACCATGTAGAGTTACAGTATATAGGGCTGACTATGGGGAAGACCATGTAGAGTTACAGTATATAGGGCTGACTGTGGGGAAGACCATGTAGAGTTACAGTATATAGGGCTGACTGGGAGGGAAGACCATGTAGAGTTACAGTATATAGGGCTGACTGGGGGGGAAGACCATGTAGAGTTACAGTATATAGGGCTGACTGGGGGGAAGACCATGTAGAGTTACAGTATATAGGGCTGACTGGGGGGGAAGACCATGTAGAGTTACAGTATATAGGGCTGACTGGGGGGAAGACCATGTAGAGTTACAGTATATAGGGCTGACTGTGGGGAAGACCATGTAGAGTTACAGTATATAGGGCTGACTGTGGGGAAGACCATGTAGAGTTACAGTATATAGGGCTGACTGGGAGGGAAGACCATGTAGAGTTACAGTATATAGGGCTGACTGGGGGGGAAGACCATGTAGAGTTACAGTATATAGGGCTGACTGGGGGGGAAGACCATGTAGAGTTACAGTATATAGGGCTGACTGGGGGGAAGACCATGTAGAGTTACAGTATATAGGGCTGACTGGGGGGAAGACCATGTAGAGTTACAGTATATAGGGCTGACTGTGGGGAAAACCATGTAGAGTTACAGTATATAGGGCTGACTGGGGGGAAGACCCTGTAGAGTTACAGTATATAGGGCTGACTGGGGGGAAGACCATGTAGAGTTACAGTATATAGGGCTGACTGGGGGGAAGACCATGTAGAGTTACAGTATATAGGGCTGACTGGGGGGAAGACCATGTAGAGTTACAGTATATAGGGCTGACTGGGAGGGAAGACCATGTAGAGTTACAGTATATAGGGCAGACTGGGGGGAAAGACCATGTAGAGTTACAGTATATAGGGCTGACTGGGAGGGAAGACCATGTAGAGTTACAGTATATAGGGCTGACTGGGGGGGAAGACCATGTAGAGTTACAGTATATAGGGCTGACTGGGGGGAAGACCATGTAGAGTTACAGTATATAGGGCTGACTGGGGGGAAGACCATGTAGAGTTACAGTATATAGGGCTGACTGGGAGGGAAGACCATGTAGAGTTACAGTATATAGGGCTGACTGGGAGGGAAGACCATGTAGAGTTACAGTATATAGGGCTGACTGGGGGGGGAAAGACCATGTAGAGTTACAGTATATAGGGCTGACTGGGGGGGAAGACCATGTAGAGTTACAGTATATAGGGCTGACTGGGAGGGAAGACCATGTAGAGTTACAGTATATAGGGCTGACTGGGGGGGAAGACCATGTAGAGTTACAGTATATAGGGCTGACTGGGGGGGAAGACCATGTAGAGTTACAGTATATAGGGCTGACTGGGGGGAAGACCATGTAGAGTTACAGTATATAGGGCTGACTGTGGGGAAGACCATGTAGAGTTACAGTATATAGGGCTGACTATGGGGAAGACCATGTAGAGTTACAGTATATAGGGCTGACTGGGGGGAAGACCATGTAGAGTTACAGTATATAGGGCTGACTGGGGGGGAAGACCATGTAGAGTTACAGTATATAGGGCTGACTGGGGGGAAGACCATGTAGAGTTACAGTATATAGGGCTGACTGGGAGGGAAGACCATGTAGAGTTACAGTATATAGGGCTGACTGTGGGGAAGACCATGTAGAGTTACAGTATATAGGGCTGACTGGGGGGGAGACCATGTAGAGTTACAGTATATAGGGCTGACTGGGGGGGAGACCATGTAGAGTTACATTATATAGGGCTGACTGTGGGGGAAGACCATGTAGAGTTACAGTATATAGGGCTGACTGTGGGGAAGACCATGTAGAGTTACAGTATATAGGGCTGACTGGGGGGGAGACCATGTAGAGTTACAGTATATAGGGCTGACTGGGGGGGAGACCATGTAGAGTTACATTATATAGGGCTGACTGTGGGGGAAGACCATGTAGAGTTACAGTATATAGGGCTGACTGGGGGGAAGACCATGTAGAGTTACAGTATATAGGGCTGACTGGGGGGAAGACCATGTAGAGTTACAGTATATAGGGCTGACTGTGGGGAAAACCATGTAGAGTTACAGTATATAGGGCTGACTGGGGGGAAGACCCTGTAGAGTTACAGTATATAGGGCTGACTGGGGGGAAGACCATGTAGAGTTACAGTATATAGGGCTGACTGGGGGGAAGACCATGTAGAGTTACAGTATATAGGGCTGACTGGGGGGAAGACCATGTAGAGTTACAGTATATAGGGCTGACTGGGAGGGAAGACCATGTAGAGTTACAGTATATAGGGCAGACTGGGGGGAAAGACCATGTAGAGTTACAGTATATAGGGCTGACTGGGAGGGAAGACCATGTAGAGTTACAGTATATAGGGCTGACTGGGGGGGAAGACCATGTAGAGTTACAGTATATAGGGCTGACTGGGGGGAAGACCATGTAGAGTTACAGTATATAGGGCTGACTGGGGGGAAGACCATGTAGAGTTACAGTATATAGGGCTGACTGGGAGGGAAGACCATGTAGAGTTACAGTATATAGGGCTGACTGGGAGGGAAGACCATGTAGAGTTACAGTATATAGGGCTGACTGGGGGGGGAAAGACCATGTAGAGTTACAGTATATAGGGCTGACTGGGGGGGAAGACCATGTAGAGTTACAGTATATAGGGCTGACTGGGAGGGAAGACCATGTAGAGTTACAGTATATAGGGCTGACTGGGGGGGAAGACCATGTAGAGTTACAGTATATAGGGCTGACTGGGGGGGAAGACCATGTAGAGTTACAGTATATAGGGCTGACTGGGGGGAAGACCATGTAGAGTTACAGTATATAGGGCTGACTGTGGGGAAGACCATGTAGAGTTACAGTATATAGGGCTGACTATGGGGAAGACCATGTAGAGTTACAGTATATAGGGCTGACTGGGGGGAAGACCATGTAGAGTTACAGTATATAGGGCTGACTGGGGGGGAAGACCATGTAGAGTTACAGTATATAGGGCTGACTGGGGGGAAGACCATGTAGAGTTACAGTATATAGGGCTGACTGGGAGGGAAGACCATGTAGAGTTACAGTATATAGGGCTGACTGTGGGGAAGACCATGTAGAGTTACAGTATATAGGGCTGACTGGGGGGGAGACCATGTAGAGTTACAGTATATAGGGCTGACTGGGGGGGAGACCATGTAGAGTTACATTATATAGGGCTGACTGTGGGGGAAGACCATGTAGAGTTACAGTATATAGGGCTGACTGTGGGGAAGACCATGTAGAGTTACAGTATATAGGGCTGACTGTGGGGAAGACCATGTAGAGATACTGTAACTCCACATGGTCTTCCCCCCAGTCAGCCCTATATACTGTAACTCTACATGGTCTTCCCCCCCAGTCAGCCCTATATACTGTAACTCTACATGGTCTTCCCCCCCAGTCAGCCCTATATACTGTAACTCTACATGGTCTTCCCCCCAGTCTGCCCTATATACTGTAACTCTACATGGTCTTCCCTCCCAGTCAGCCCTATATACTGTAACTCTACATGGTCTTCTTATAGTCGGAGCATTATCACAGCAAACCACACTCTATAGTAGGGAGCATTATCACAACAGACCACACTCTATAGTAGGATCATTATCACAACAAACCACTCTATAGTAGGGAGCATTATCACAACAAACCACACTCTATAGTAGGGAGCATTATCACAACAAACCACACTCTATAGTAGGATCATTATCACAACAAACCACACTCTATAGTAGGAGCATTATCACAACAAACCACACTCTATAGTAGGGAGCATTATCACAACAAACCACACTCTATAGTAGGGAGCATTATCACAACAAACCACACTCTATAGTAGGATCATTATCACAACAATACACTCTATAGTAGGGAGCATTATCACGACAAACCACACTCTATAGTAGGAGCATTATCACAACAAACCACACTCTATAGTAGGAGCATTATCACAACAAACCACTCTATAGTAGGGAGCATTATCACAACAAACCACACTCTATAGTAGGAGCATTATCACAACAAACCACACTCTATAGTAGGAGCATTATCACAACAAACCACACTCTAAAGTAGGAGCATTATCACAACAAACCACACTCTATAGTAGGATCATTATCACAACAAACCACACTCTATAGTAGGGAGCATTATCACAACAAACCACACTCTATAGTAGGAGCATTATCACAACAAACCACACTCTATAGTAGGAGCATTATCACAGCAAACCACACTCTATAGTAGGGAGCATTATCACAACAAACCACACTCTATAGTAGGGAGCATTATCACAACAAACCACACTCTATAGTAGGAGCATTATCACAACAAACCACTCTATAGTAGGAGCATTATCACAACAAACCACACTCTATAGTAGGAGCATTATCACAGCAAACCACTCTATAGTAGGAGCATTATCACAACAAACCACTCTATAGTAGGAGCATTATCACAACAAACCACTCTATAGTAGGGAGCATTATCACAACAAACCACACTCTATAGTAGGGAGCATTAACACAACAAACCACACTATAGTAGGGAGCATTATCACAACAAACCACTCTATAGTAGGGAGCATTATCACAACAAACCACACTCCATAGTAGGATCATTATCACAACAATACACTCTATAGTAGGGAGCATTATCACAACAAACCACACTCTATAGTAGGATCATTATCACAACAAACCACACTCTATAGTAGGGAGCATTATCACAACAAACCACTCTATAGTAGGAGCATTATCACAACAAACCACTCTATAGTAGGAGCATTATCACAACAAACCACACTCTATAGTTTTAGCATTATCACAACAAACCACTCTATAGTAGGGAGCATTATCACAACAAACCACACTCTATAGTAGGGAGCATTATCACAACAAACCACACTATAGTAGGGAGCATTATCACAGCAAACCACACTCTATAGTAGGAGCATTATCACAACAGACCACACTCTATAGTAGGATCATTATCACAACAAACCACTCTATAGTAGGGAGCATTATCACAACAAACCACACTCTATAGTAGGAGCATTATCACAACAAACCACACTCTAAAGTAGGAGCATTATCACAACAAACCACACTCTATAGTTGGGAGCATTATCACAACAAACCACACTCTATAGTAGGAGCATTATCACAACAAACCACACTCTATAGTAGGAGCATTATCACAACAAACCACACTATAGTAGGAGCATTATCACAACAAACCACACTCTATAGTAGGGAGCATTATCACAACAAACCACACTCTATAGTAGGGAGCATTATCACAACAAACCACTCTATAGTAGGAGCATTATCACAACAAACCACACTCTATAGTAGGATCATTATCACAACAAACCACACCATGGTGGGAGGGAAGACCATGTAGAGTTACAGTATATAGGGCTGACTGGGGGGAAGACCATGTAGAGTTACAGTATATAGGGCTGACTGGGAGGGAAGACCATGTAGAGTTACAGTATATAGGGCTGACTGGGGGGGAAGACCATGTAGAGTTACAGTATATAGGGCTGACTGGGGGGAAGACCGTGTAGAGCTACAGTATATAGGGCTGACTGGGGGGAAGACCATGTAGAGTTACAGTATATAGGGCTGACTGGGGGGGAAGACCATGTAGAGTTACAGTATGTAGGGCTGACTGGGAGGGAAGACCATGTAGAGTTACAGTATATAGGGCTGACTGGGAGGGAAGACCATGTAGAGTTACAGTATATAGGGCTGACTGTGGGGAAGACCATGTAGAGTTACAGTATATAGGGCTGACTGGGAGGGAAGACCATGTAGAGTTACAGTATATAGGGCTGACTGGGAGGGAGACCATGTAGAGTTACAGTATATAGGGCTGACTGGGGGGAAGACCATGTAGAGTTACAGTATATAGGGCTGACTGGGGGGGAAGACCATGTAGAGTTACAGTATATAGGGCTGACTGGGGGGGAAGACCATGTAGAGTTACAGTATATAGGGCTGACTGGGGGGGAAGACCATGTAGAGTTACAGTATATAGGGCTGACTGGGGGGGAAGACCATGTAGAGTTACAGTATATAGGGCTGACTGGGGGGAAGACCATGTAGAGTTACAGTATATAGGGCTGACTGGGGGGAAGACCATGTAGAGTTACAGTATATAGGGCTGACTGGGGGGAAGACCATGTAGAGTTACAGTATATAGGGCTGACTGGGGGGAAGACCATGTAGAGTTACAGTATATAGGGCTGACTGGGAGGGAAGACCATGTAGAGTTACAGTATATAGGGCTGACTGTGGGGAAGACCATGTAGAGTTACAGTATATAGGGCTGACTGGGAGGGAAGACCATGTAGAGTTACAGTATATAGGGCTGACTGGGGGGAAGACCATGTAGAGTTACAGTATATAGGGCTGACTGGGGGGAAGACCATGTAGAGTTACAGTATATAGGGCTGACTGGGGGGAAGACCATGTAGAGTTACAGTATATAGGGCTGACTGGGGGGAAGACCATGTAGAGTTACAGTATATAGGGCTGACTGTGGGGAAGACCATGTAGAGTTACAGTATATAGGGCTGACTGGGAGGGAAGACCATGTAGAGTTACAGTATATAGGGCTGACTGGGAGGGAAGACCATGTAGAGTTACAGTATATAGGGCTGACTGGGGGGGAAGACCATGTAGAGTTACAGTATATAGGGCTGACTGGGGGGGAAGACCATGTAGAGTTACAGTATATAGGGCTGACTGGGGGGAAGACCATGTAGAGTTACAGTATATAGGGCTGACTGTGGGGAAGACCATGTAGAGTTACAGTATATAGGGCTGACTGGGAGGGAAGACCATGTAGAGTTACAGTATATAGGGCTGACTGGGAGGGAGACCATGTAGAGTTACAGTATATAGGGCTGACTGGGGGGGAAGACCATGTAGAGTTACAGTATATAGGGCTGACTGGGAGGGAAGACCGTGTAGAGTTACAGTATATAGGGCTGACTGGGAGGGAAGACCGTGTAGAGTTACAGTATATAGGGCTGACTGGGGGGAAGACCATGTAGAGTTACAGTATATAGGGCTGACTGGGAGGGGGGAAGACCATGTAGAGTTACAGTATATAGGGCTGACTGGGGGGGAAGACCATGTAGAGTTACAGTATATAGGGCTGACTGGGGGGGAAGACCATGTAGAGTTACAGTATATAGGGCTGACTGGGGGGAAGACCATGTAGAGTTACAGTATATAGGGCTGACTGGGGGGAAGACCATGTAGAGTTACAGTATATAGGGCTGACTGGGGGGAAGACCATGTAGAGGTACAGTATATAGGGCTGACTGGGGGGAAGACCGTGTAGAGTTACAGTATATAGGGCTGACTGGGGGGAAGACCATGTAGAGTTACAGTATATAGGGCTGACTGGGGGGAAGACCATGTAGAGTTACAGTATATAGGGCTGACTGGGGGGAAGACCGTGTAGAGTTACAGTATATAGGGCTGACTGGGGGGAAGACCATGTAGAGTTACAGTATATAGGGCTGACTGGGAGGGAAGACCATGTAGAGTTACAGTATATAGGGCTGACTGGGGGGGAAGACTGTGTAGAGTTACAGTATATAGGGCTGACTGGGGGGAAGACCATGTAGAGTTACAGTATATAGGGCTGACTGGGAGGGAAGACCATGTAGAGTTACAGTATATAGGGCTGACTGGGAGGGAAGACCATGTAGAGTTACAGTATATAGGGCTGACTGGGGGGAAGACCATGTAGAGTTACAGTATATAGGGCTGACTGGGGGGAAGACCGTGTAGAGTTACAGTATATAGGGCTGACTGGGGGGAAGACCATGTAGAGTTACAGTATATAGGGCTGACTGGGGGGGAAGACCATGTAGAGTTACAGTATATAGGGCTGACTGGGAGGGAAGACCATGTAGAGTTACAGTATGTAGGGCTGACTGGGAGGGAAGACCATGTAGAGTTACAGTATATAGGGCTGACTATGGGGAAGACCATGTAGAGTTACAGTATATAGGGCTGACTGTGGGGAAGACCATGTAGAGTTACAGTATATAGGGCTGACTGGGAGGGAAGACCATGTAGAGTTACAGTATATAGGGCTGACTGGGGGGGAAGACCATGTAGAGTTACAGTATATAGGGCTGACTGGGGGGAAGACCATGTAGAGTTACAGTATATAGGGCTGACTGGGGGGGGAAGACCATGTAGAGTTACAGTATATAGGGCTGACTGGGGGGAAGACCATGTAGAGTTACAGTATATAGGGCTGACTGTGGGGAAGACCATGTAGAGTTACAGTATATAGGGCTGACTGGGAGGGAAGACCATGTAGAGTTACAGTATATAGGGCTGACTGGGGGGGAAGACCATGTAGAGTTACAGTATATAGGGCTGACTGGGGGGGAAGACCATGTAGAGTTACAGTATATAGGGCTGACTGGGGGGAAGACCATGTAGAGTTACAGTATATAGGGCTGACTGGGGGGAAGACCATGTAGAGTTACAGTATATAGGGCTGACTGTGGGGAAAACCATGTAGAGTTACAGTATATAGGGCTGACTGGGGGGAAGACCCTGTAGAGTTACAGTATATAGGGCTGACTGGGGGGAAGACCATGTAGAGTTACAGTATATAGGGCTGACTGGGGGAAAGACCATGTAGAGTTACAGTATATAGGGCTGACTGGGGGGAAGACCATGTAGAGTTACAGTATATAGGGCTGACTGGGGGGAAGACCATGTAGAGTTACAGTATATAGGGCTGACTGGGAGGGAAGACCATGTAGAGTTACAGTATATAGGGCAGACTGGGGGGAAAGACCATGTAGAGTTACAGTATATAGGGCTGACTGGGAGGGAAGACCATGTAGAGTTACAGTATATAGGGCTGACTGGGGGGAAGACCATGTAGAGTTACAGTATATAGGGCTGACTGGGGGGAAGACCATGTAGAGTTACAGTATATAGGGCTGACTGGGGGG
The DNA here is from genome assembly GCF_963924005.1 of Protomyctophum bolini. NCBI lineage: Eukaryota > Metazoa > Chordata > Actinopteri > Myctophiformes > Myctophidae > Protomyctophum > Protomyctophum bolini. Next base: position 111,729 of record NW_027666155.1, read on the forward strand.
AAGACCATGTAGAGTTACAGTATATAGGGCTGACTGGGAGGGAAGACCATGTAGAGTTACAGTATATAGGGCTGACTGGGAGGGAAGACCATGTAGAGTTACAGTATATAGGGCTGACTGGGGGGGGAAGACCATGTAGAGTTACAGTATATAGGGCTGACTGGGGGGGAAGACCATGTAGAGTTACAGTATATAGGGCTGACTGGGAGGGAAGACCATGTAGAGTTACAGTATATAGGGCTGACTGGGGGGGAAGACCATGTAGAGTTACAGTATATAGGGCTGACTGGGGGGGAAGACCATGTATATTTACAGTATATAGGGCTGACTGGGGGGAAGACCATGTAGAGTTACAGTATATAGGGCTGACTGTGGGGAAGACCATGTAGAGTTACAGTATATAGGGCTGACTGGGGGGAAGACCATGTAGAGTTACAGTATATAGGGCTGACTGGGGGGGAAGACCATGTAGAGTTACAGTATATAGGGCTGACTGGGGGGAAGACCATGTAGAGTTACAGTATATAGGGCTGACTGGGAGGGAAGACCATGTAGAGTTACAGTATATAGGGCTGACTGTGGGGAAGACCATGTAGAGTTACAGTATATAGGGCTGACTGGGGGGGAGACCATGTAGAGTTACAGTATATAGGGCTGACTGGGGGGGAGACCATGTAGAGTTACATTATATAGGGCTGACTGTGGGGGAAGACCATGTAGAGTTACAGTATATAGGGCTGACTGTGGGGAAGACCATGTAGAGTTACAGTATATAGGGCTGACTGTGGGGAAGACCATGTAGAGATACTGTAACTCCACATGGTCTTCCCCCCAGTCAGCCCTATATACTGTAACTCTACATGGTCTTCCCCCCCAGTCAGCCCTATATACTGTAACTCTACATGGTCTTCCCCCCCAGTCAGCCCTATATACTGTAACTCTACATGGTCTTCCCCCCAGTCTGCCCTAAATACTGTAACTCTACATGGTCTTCCCTCCCAGTCAGCCCTATATACTGTAACTCTACATGGTCTTCTTATAGTCGGAGCATTATCACAGCAAACCACACTCTATAGTAGGGAGCATTATCACAACAGACCACACTCTATAGTAGGATCATTATCACAACAAACCACTCTATAGTAGGGAGCATTATCACAACAAACCACACTCTATAGTAGGGAGCATTATCACAACAAACCACACTCTATAGTAGGATCATTATCACAACAAACCACACTCTATAGTAGGAGCATTATCACAACAAACCACACTCTATAGTAGGGAGCATTATCACAACAAACCACACTCTATAGTAGGGAGCATTATCACAACAAACCACACTCTATAGTAGGATCATTATCACAACAATACACTCTATAGTAGGGAGCATTATCACGACAAACCACACTCTATAGTAGGAGCATTATCACAACAAACCACACTCTATAGTAGGAGCATTATCACAACAAACCACTCTATAGTAGGGAGCATTATCACAACAAACCACACTCTATAGTAGGAGCATTATCACAACAAACCACACTCTATAGTAGGAGCATTATCACAACAAACCACACTCTAAAGTAGGAGCATTATCACAACAAACCACACTCTATAGTAGGATCATTATCACAACAAACCACACTCTATAGTAGGGAGCATTATCACAACAAACCACACTCTATAGTAGGAGCATTATCACAACAAACCACACTCTATAGTAGGAGCATTATCACAGCAAACCACACTCTATAGTAGGGAGCATTATCACAACAAACCACACTCTATAGTAGGGAGCATTATCACAACAAACCACACTCTATAGTAGGAGCATTATCACAACAAACCACTCTATAGTAGGAGCATTATCACAACAAACCACACTCTATAGTAGGAGCATTATCACAGCAAACCACTCTATAGTAGGAGCATTATCACAACAAACCACTCTATAGTAGGAGCATTATCACAACAAACCACTCTATAGTAGGGAGCATTATCACAACAAACCACACTCTATAGTAGGGAGCATTAACACAACAAACCACACTATAGTAGGGAGCATTATCACAACAAACCACTCTATAGTAGGGAGCATTATCACAACAAACCACACTCCATAGTAGGATCATTATCACAACAATACACTCTATAGTAGGGAGCATTATCACAACAAACCACACTCTATAGTAGGATCATTATCACAACAAACCACACTCTATAGTAGGGAGCATTATCACAACAAACCACTCTATAGTAGGAGCATTATCACAACAAACCACTCTATAGTAGGAGCATTATCACAACAAACCACACTCTATAGTTTTAGCATTATCACAACAAACCACTCTATAGTAGGGAGCATTATCACAACAAACCACACTCTATAGTAGGGAGCATTATCACAACAAACCACACTATAGTAGGGAGCATTATCACAGCAAACCACACTCTATAGTAGGAGCATTATCACAACAGACCACACTCTATAGTAGGATCATTATCACAACAAACCACTCTATAGTAGGGAGCATTATCACAACAAACCACACTCTATAGTAGGAGCATTATCACAACAAACCACACTCTAAAGTAGGAGCATTATCACAACAAACCACACTCTATAGTTGGGAGCATTATCACAACAAACCACACTCTATAGTAGGAGCATTATCACAACAAACCACACTCTATAGTAGGAGCATTATCACAACAAACCACACTATAGTAGGAGCATTATCACAACAAACCACACTCTATAGTAGGGAGCATTATCACAACAAACCACACTCTATAGTAGGGAGTATTATCACAACAAACCACTCTATAGTAGGAGCATTATCACAACAAACCACACTCTATAGTAGGATCATTATCACAACAAACCACACCATGGTGGGAGGGAAGACCATGTAGAGTTACAGTATATAGGGCTGACTGGGGGGAAGACCATGTAGAGTTACAGTATATAGGGCTGACTGGGAGGGAAGACCATGTAGAGTTACAGTATATAGGGCTGACTGGGGGGGAAGACCATGTAGAGTTACAGTATATAGGGCTGACTGGGGGGAAGACCGTGTAGAGTTACAGTATATAGGGCTGACTGGGGGGAAGACCATGTAGAGTTACAGTATATAGGGCTGACTGGGGGGGAAGACCATGTAGAGTTACAGTATATAGGGCTGACTGGGAGGGAAGACCATGTAGAGTTACAGTATATAGGGCTGACTGGGAGGGAAGACCATGTAGAGTTACAGTATATAGGGCTGACTGTGGGGAAGACCATGTAGAGTTACAGTATATAGGGCTGACTGGGAGGGAAGACCATGTAGAGTTACAGTATATAGGGCTGACTGGGAGGGAGACCATGTAGAGTTACAGTATATAGGGCTGACTGGGGGGAAGACCATGTAGAGTTACAGTATATAGGGCTGACTGGGGGGGAAGACCATGTAGAGTTACAGTATATAGGGCTGACTGGGGGTGAAGACCATGTAGAGTTACAGTATATAGGGCTGACTGGGGGGGAAGACCATGTAGAGTTACAGTATATATGGCTGACTGGGGGGGAAGACCATGTAGAGTTACAGTATATAGGGCTGACTGGGGGGAAGACCATGTAGAGTTACAGTATATAGGGCTGACTGGGGGGAAGACCATGTAGAGTTACAGTATATAGGGCTGACTGGGGGGAAGACCATGTAGAGTTACAGTATATAGGGCTGACTGGGGGGAAGACCATGTAGAGTTACAGTATATAGGGCTGACTGGGAGGGAAGACCATGTAGAGTTACAGTATATAGGGCTGACTGTGGGGAAGACCATGTAGAGTTACAGTATATAGGGCTGACTGGGAGGGAAGACCATGTAGAGTTACAGTATATAGGGCTGACTGGGGGGAAGACCATGTAGAGTTACAGTATATAGGGCTGACTGGGGGGAAGACCATGTAGAGTTACAGTATATAGGGCTGACTGGGGGGAAGACCATGTAGAGTTACAGTATATAGGGCTGACTGGGGGGAAGACCATGTAGAGTTACAGTATATAGGAGCATTATCACAACAAACCACACTCTATAGTAGGGAGCATTATCACAACAAACCACACTCTATAGTAGGGAGCATTATCACAACAAACCACACTCTATAGTAGGATCATTATCACAACAATACACTCTATAGTAGGGAGCATTATCACGACAAACCACACTCTATAGTAGGAGCATTATCACAACAAACCACACTCTATAGTAGGAGCATTATCACAACAAACCACTCTATAGTAGGGAGCATTATCACAACAAACCACACTCTATAGTAGGAGCATTATCACAACAAACCACACTCTATAGTAGGAGCATTATCACAACAAACCACACTCTAAAGTAGGAGCATTATCACAACAAACCACACTCTATAGTAGGATCATTATCACAACAAACCACACTCTATAGTAGGGAGCATTATCACAACAAACCACACTCTATAGTAGGAGCATTATCACAACAAACCACACTCTATAGTAGGAGCATTATCACAGCAAACCACACTCTATAGTAGGGAGCATTATCACAACAAACCACACTCTATAGTAGGGAGCATTATCACAACAAACCACACTCTATAGTAGGAGCATTATCACAACAAACCACTCTATAGTAGGAGCATTATCACAACAAACCACACTCTATAGTAGGAGCATTATCACAGCAAACCACTCTATAGTAGGAGCATTATCACAACAAACCACTCTATAGTAGGAGCATTATCACAACAAACCACTCTATAGTAGGGAGCATTATCACAACAAACCACACTCTATAGTAGGGAGCATTAACACAACAAACCACACTATAGTAGGGAGCATTATCACAACAAACCACTCTATAGTAGGGAGCATTATCACAACAAACCACACTCCATAGTAGGATCATTATCACAACAATACACTCTATAGTAGGGAGCATTATCACAACAAACCACACTCTATAGTAGGATCATTATCACAACAAACCACACTCTATAGTAGGGAGCATTATCACAACAAACCACTCTATAGTAGGAGCATTATCACAACAAACCACTCTATAGTAGGAGCATTATCACAACAAACCACACTCTATAGTTTTAGCATTATCACAACAAACCACTCTATAGTAGGGAGCATTATCACAACAAACCACACTCTATAGTAGGGAGCATTATCACAACAAACCACACTATAGTAGGGAGCATTATCACAGCAAACCACACTCTATAGTAGGAGCATTATCACAACAGACCACACTCTATAGTAGGATCATTATCACAACAAACCACTCTATAGTAGGGAGCATTATCACAACAAACCACACTCTATAGTAGGAGCATTATCACAACAAACCACACTCTAAAGTAGGAGCATTATCACAACAAACCACACTCTATAGTTGGGAGCATTATCACAACAAACCACACTCTATAGTAGGAGCATTATCACAACAAACCACACTCTATAGTAGGAGCATTATCACAACAAACCACACTATAGTAGGAGCATTATCACAACAAACCACACTCTATAGTAGGGAGCATTATCACAACAAACCACACTCTATAGTAGGGAGTATTATCACAACAAACCACTCTATAGTAGGAGCATTATCACAAAAAACCACACTCTATAGTAGGATCATTATCACAACAAACCACACCATGGTGGGAGGGAAGACCATGTAGAGTTACAGTATATAGGGCTGACTGGGGGGAAGACCATGTAGAGTTACAGTATATAGGGCTGACTGGGAGGGAAGACCATGTAGAGTTACAGTATATAGGGCTGACTGGGGGGGAAGACCATGTAGAGTTACAGTATATAGGGCTGACTGGGGGAAAGACCGTGTAGAGTTACAGTATATAGGGCTGACTGGGGGGAAGACCATGTAGAGTTACAGTATATAGGGCTGACTGGGGGGGAAGACCATGTAGAGTTACAGTATATAGGGCTGACTGGGAGGGAAGACCATGTAGAGTTACAGTATATAGGGCTGACTGGGAGGGAAGACCATGTAGAGTTACAGTATATAGGGCTGACTGTGGGGAAGACCATGTAGAGTTACAGTATATAGGGCTGACTGGGAGGGAAGACCATGTAGAGTTACAGTATATAGGGCTGACTGGGAGGGAGACCATGTAGAGTTACAGTATATAGGGCTGACTGGGGGGAAGACCATGTAGAGTTACAGTATATAGGGCTGACTGGGGGGGAAGACCATGTAGAGTTACAGTATATAGGGCTGACTGGGGGGGAAGACCATGTAGAGTTACAGTATATAGGGCTGACTGGGGGGGAAGACCATGTAGAGTTACAGTATATATGGCTGACTGGGGGGGAAGACCATGTAGAGTTACAGTATATAGGGCTGACTGGGGGGAAGACCATGTAGAGTTACAGTATATAGGGCTGACTGGGGGGAAGACCATGTAGAGTTACAGTATATAGGGCTGACTGGGGGGAAGACCATGTAGAGTTACAGTATATAGGGCTGACTGGGGGGAAGACCATGTAGAGTTACAGTATATAGGGCTGACTGGGAGGGAAGACCATGTAGAGTTACAGTATATAGGGCTGACTGTGGGGAAGACCATGTAGAGTTACAGTATATAGGGCTGACTGGGAGGGAAGACCATGTAGAGTTACAGTATATAGGGCTGACTGGGGGGAAGACCATGTAGAGTTACAGTATATAGGGCTGACTGGGGGGAAGACCATGTAGAGTTACAGTATATAGGGCTGACTGGGGGGAAGACCATGTAGAGTTACAGTATATAGGGCTGACTGGGGGGAAGACCATGTAGAGTTACAGTATATAGGGCTGACTGTGGGGAAGACCATGTAGAGTTACAGTATATAGGGCTGACTGGGAGGGAAGACCATGTAGAGTTACAGTATATAGGGCTGACTGGGAGGGAAGACCATGTAGAGTTACAGTATATAGGGCTGACTGGGGGGGAAGACCATGTAGAGTTACAGTATATAGGGCTGACTGGGGGGGAAGACCATGTAGAGTTACAGTATATAGGGCTGACTGGGGGGAAGACCATGTAGAGTTACAGTATATAGGGCTGACTGTGGGGAAGACCATGTAGAGTTACAGTATATAGGGCTGACTGGGAGGGAAGACCATGTAGAGTTACAGTATATAGGGCTGACTGGGAGGGAGACCATGTAGAGTTACAGTATATAGGGCTGACTGGGGGGAAGACCATGTAGAGTTACAGTATATAGGGCTGACTGGGAGGGAAGACCGTGTAGAGTTACAGTATATAGGGCTGACTGGGAGGGAAGACCGTGTAGAGTTACAGTATATAGGGCTGACTGGGGGGAAGACCATGTAGAGTTACAGTATATAGGGCTAAATTGGGAGGGGGGAAGACCATGTAGAGTTACAGTATATAGGGCTGACTGGGGGGGAAGACCATGTAGAGTTACAGTATATAGGGCTGACTGGGGGGGAAGACCATGTAGAGTTACAGTATATAGGGCTGACTGGGGGGAAGACCATGTAGAGTTACAGTATATAGGGCTGACTGGGGGGAAGACCATGTAGAGTTACAGTATATAGGGCTGACTGGGGGGAAGACCATGTAGAGGTACAGTATATAGGGCTGACTGGGGGGAAGACCGTGTAGAGTTACAGTATATAGGGCTGACTGGGGGGAAGACCATGTAGAGTTACAGTATATAGGGCTGACTGGGGGGAAGACCATGTAGAGTTACAGTATATAGGGCTGACTGGGGGGAAGACCGTGTAGAGTTACAGTATATAGGGCTGACTGGGGGGAAGACCATGTAGAGTTACAGTATATAGGGCTGACTGGGAGGGAAGACCATGTAGAGTTACAGTATATAGGGCTGACTGGGGGGGAAGACTGTGTAGAGTTACAGTATATAGGGCTGACTGGGGGGAAGACCATGTAGAGTTACAGTATATAGGGCTGACTGGGAGGGAAGACCATGTAGAGTTACAGTATATAGGGCTGACTGGGAGGGAAGACCATGTAGAGTTACAGTATATAGGGCTGACTGGGGGGGAAGACCATGTAGAGTTACAGTATATAGGGCTGACTGGGGGGAAGACCGTGTAGAGTTACAGTATATAGGGCTGACTGGGGGAAGACCATGTAGAGTTACAGTATATAGGGCTGACTGGGGGGGAAGACCATGTAGAGTTACAGTATATAGGGCTGACTGGGAGGGAAGACCATGTAGAGTTACAGTATGTAGGGCTGACTGGGAGGGAAGACCATGTAGAGTTACAGTATATAGGGCTGACTATGGGGAAGACCATGTAGAGTTACAGTATATAGGGCTGACTGTGGGGAAGACCATGTAGAGTTACAGTATATAGGGCTGACTGGGAGGGAAGACCATGTAGAGTTACAGTATATAGGGCTGACTGGGGGGGGAAGACCATGTAGAGTTACAGTATATAGGGCTGACTGGGGGGAAGACCATGTAGAGTTACAGTATATAGGGCTGACTGGGGGGGGAAGACCATGTAGAGTTACAGTATATAGGGCTGACTGGGGGGAAGACCATGTAGAGTTACAGTATATAGGGCTGACTGTGGGGAAGACCATGTAGAGTTACAGTATATAGGGCTGACTGGGAGGGAAGACCATGTAGAGTTACAGTATATAGGGCTGACTGGGGGGGAAGACCATGTAGAGTTACAGTATATAGGGCTGACTGGGGGGGAAGACCATGTAGAGTTACAGTATATAGGGCTGACTGGGGGGAAGACCATGTAGAGTTACAGTATATAGGGCTGACTGGGGGGAAGACCATGTAGAGTTACAGTATATAGGGCTGACTGTGGGGAAAACCATGTAGAGTTACAGTATATAGGGCTGACTGGGGGGAAGACCCTGTAGAGTTACAGTATATAGGGCTGACTGGGGGGAAGACCATGTAGAGTTACAGTATATAGGGCTGACTGGGGGGAAGACCATGTAGAGTTACAGTATATAGGGCTGACTGGGGGGAAGACCATGTAGAGTTACAGTATATGGGGCTGACTGGGAGGGAAGACCATGTAGAGTTACAGTATATAGGGCAGACTGGGGGGAAAGACCATGTAGAGTTACAGTATATAGGGCTGACTGGGAGGGAAGACCATGTAGAGTTACAGTATATAGGGCTGACTGGGGGGGAAGACCATGTAGAGTTACAGTATATAGGGCTGACTGGGGGGAAGACCATGTAGAGTTACAGTATATAGGGCTGACTGGGGGGAAGACCATGTAGAGTTACAGTATATAGGGCTGACTGGGAGGGAAGACCATGTAGAGTTACAGTATATAGGGCTGACTGGGAGGGAAGACCATGTAGAGTTACAGTATATAGGGCTGACTGGGGGGGGAAGACCATGTAGAGTTACAGTATATAGGGCTGACTGGGGGGGAAGACCATGTAGAGTTACAGTATATAGGGCTGACTGGGAGGGAAGACCATGTAGAGTTACAGTATATAGGGCTGACTGGGGGGGAAGACCATGTAGAGTTACAGTATATAGGGCTGACTGGGGGGGAAGACCATGTATAGTTACAGTATATAGGGCTGACTGGGGGGAAGACCATGTAGAGTTACAGTATATAGGGCTGACTGTGGGGAAGACCATGTAGAGTTACAGTATATAGGGCTGACTGGGGGGAAGACCATGTAGAGTTACAGTATATAGGGCTGACTGGGGGGGAAGACCATGTAGAGTTACAGTATATAGGGCTGACTGGGGGGAAGACCATGTAGAGTTACAGTATATAGGGCTGACTGGGAGGGAAGACCATGTAGAGTTACAGTATATAGGGCTGACTGTGGGGAAGACCATGTAGAGTTACAGTATATAGGGCTGACTGGGGGGGAGACCATGTAGAGTTACAGTATATAGGGCTGACTGGGGGGGAGACCATGTAGAGTTACATTATATAGGGCTGACTGTGGGGGAAGACCATGTAGAGTTACAGTATATAGGGCTGACTGTGGGGAAGACCATGTAGAGTTACAGTATATAGGGCTGACTGTGGGGAAGACCATGTAGAGATACTGTAACTCCACATGGTCTTCCCCCCAGTCAGCCCTATATACTGTAACTCTACATGGTCTTCCCCCCCAGTCAGCCCTATATACTGTAACTCTACATGGTCTTCCCCCCCAGTCAGCCCTATATACTGTAACTCTACATGGTCTTCCCCCCAGTCTGCCCTATATACTGTAACTCTACATGGTCTTCCCTCCCAGTCAGCCCTATATACTGTAACTCTACATGGTCTTCTTATAGTCGGAGCATTATCACAGCAAACCACACTCTATAGTAGGGAGCATTATCACAACAGACCACACTCTATAGTAGGATCATTATCACAACAAACCACTCTATAGTAGGGAGCATTATCACAACAAACCACACTCTATAGTAGGGAGCATTATCACAACAAACCACACTCTATAGTAGGATCATTATCACAACAAACCACACTCTATAGTAGGAGCATTATCACAACAAACCACACTCTATAGTAGGGAGCATTATCACAACAAACCACACTCTATAGTAGGGAGCATTATCACAACAAACCACACTCTATAGTAGGATCATTATCACAACAATACACTCTATAGTAGGGAGCATTATCACGACAAACCACACTCTATAGTAGGAGCATTATCACAACAAACCACACTCTATAGTAGGAGCATTATCACAACAAACCACTCTATAGTAGGGAGCATTATCACAACAAACCACACTCTATAGTAGGAGCATTATCACAACAAACCACACTCTATAGTAGGAGCATTATCACAACAAACCACACTCTAAAGTAGGAGCATTATCACAACAAACCACACTCTATAGTAGGATCATTATCACAACAAACCACACTCTATAGTAGGGAGCATTATCACAACAAACCACACTCTATAGTAGGAGCATTATCACAACAAACCACACTCTATAGTAGGAGCATTATCACAGCAACCCACACTCTATAGTAGGGAGCATTATCACAACAAACCACACTCTATAGTAGGGAGCATTATCACAACAAACCACACTCTATAGTAGGAGCATTATCACAACAAACCACTCTATAGTAGGAGCATTATCACAACAAACCACACTCTATAGTAGGAGCATTATCACAGCAAACCACTCTATAGTAGGAGCATTATCACAACAAACCACACTCTATAGTAGGAGCATTATCACAACAAACCACTCTATAGTAGGGAGCATTATCACAACAAACCACACTCTATAGTAGGGAGCATTATCACAACAAACCACACTATAGTAGGGAGCATTATCACAACAAACCACTCTATAGTAGGGAGCATTATCACAACAAACCACACTCCATAGTAGGATCATTATCACAACAATACACTCTATAGTAGGGAGCATTATCACAACAAACCACACTCTATAGTAGGATCATTATCACAACAAACCACACTCTATAGTAGGGAGCATTATCACAACAAACCACACTCTATAGTAGGAGCATTATCACAACAAACCACTCTATAGTAGGAGCATTATCACAACAAACCACACTCTATAGTTTTAGCATTATCACAACAAACCACTCTATAGTAGGGAGCATTATCACAACAAACCACACTCTATAGTAGGGAGCATTATCACAACAAACCACACTATAGTAGGGAGCATTATCACAGCAAACCACACTCTATAGTAGGAGCATTATCACAACAGACCACACTCTATAGTAGGATCATTATCACAACAAACCACTCTATAGTAGGGAGCATTATCACAACAAACCACACTCTATAGTAGGAGCATTATCACAACAAACCACACTCTAAAGTAGGAGCATTATCACAACAAACCACACTCTATAGTTGGGAGCATTATCACAACAAACCACACTCTATAGTAGGAGCATTATCACAACAAACCACACTCTATAGTAGGAGCATTATCACAACAAACCACACTATAGTAGGAGCATTATCACAACAAACCACACTCTATAGTAGGGAGCATTATCACAACAAACCACACTCTATAGTAGGGAGCATTATCACAACAAACCACTCTATAGTAGGAGCATTATCACAACAAACCACACTCTATAGTAGGATCATTATCACAACAAACCACACCATGGTGGGAGGGAAGACCATGTAGAGTTACAGTATATAGGGCTGACTGGGGGGAAGACCATGTAGAGTTACAGTATATAGGGCTGACTGGGAGGGAAGACCATGTAGAGTTACAGTATATAGGGCTGACTGGGGGGAAGACCATGTAGAGTTACAGTATATAGGGCTGACTGGGGGGAAGACCGTGTAGAGTTACAGTATATAGGGCTGACTGGGGGGAAGACCATGTAGAGTTACAGTATATAGGGCTGACTGGGGGGGAAGACCATGTAGAGTTACAGTATATAGGGCTGACTGGGAGGGAAGACCATGTAGAGTTACAGTATGTAGGGCTGACTGGGAGGGAAGACCATGTAGAGTTACAGTATATAGGGCTGACTGGGAGGGAAGACCATGTAGAGTTACAGTATATAGGGCTGACTGTGGGGAGGACCATGTAGAGTTACAGTATATAGGGCTGACTGGGAGGGAAGACCATGTAGAGTTACAGTATATAGGGCTGACTGGGAGGGAGACCATGTAGAGTTACAGTATATAGGGCTGACTGGGAGGGAAGACCATGTAGAGTTACAGTATATAGGGCTGACTGGGGGGGAAGACCATGTAGAGTTACAGTATATAGGGCTGACTGGGGGGAAGACTGTGTAGAGTTACAGTATATAGGGCTGACTGGGGGGGAAGACCATGTAGAGTTACAGTATATAGGGCTGACTGTGGGGAAGACCATGTAGAGTTACAGTATATAGGGCTGACTGGGAGGGAAGACCATGTAGAGTTACAGTATATAGGGCTGACTGGGGGGAAGACCATGTAGAGTTACAGTATATAGGGCTGACTGGGGGGAAGACCATGTAGAGTTTCAGTATATAGGGCTGACTGGGGGGGAAGACCATGTAGAGTTACAGTATATAGGGCTGACTGGGAGGGAAGACCATGTAGAGTTACAGTATGTAGGGCTGACTGGGAGGGAAGACCATGTAGAGTTACAGTATATAGGGCTGACTATGGGGAAGACCATGTAGAGTTACAGTATATAGGGCTGACTGTGGGGAAGACCATGTAGAGTTACAGTATATAGGGCTGACTGGGAGGGAAGACCATGTAGAGTTACAGTATATAGGGCTGACTGGGGGGGGAAGACCATGTAGAGTTACAGTATATAGGGCTGACTGGGGGGAAGACCATGTAGAGTTACAGTATATAGGGCTGACTGGGGGGGAAGACCATGTAGAGTTACAGTATATAGGGCTGACTGGGGGGAAGACCATGTAGAGTTACAGTATATAGGGCTGACTGTGGGGAAGACCATGTAGAGTTACAGTATATAGGGCTGACTGGGAGGGAAGACCATGTAGAGTTACAGTATATAGGGCTGACTGGGGGGGAAGACCATGTAGAGTTACAGTATATAGGGCTGACTGGGGGGGAAGACCATGTAGAGTTACAGTATATAGGGCTGACTGGGGGGAAGACCATGTAGAGTTACAGTATATAGGGCTGACTGGGGGGAAGACCATGTAGAGTTACAGTATATAGGGCTGACTGTGGGGAAAACCATGTAGAGTTACAGTATATAGGGCTGACTGGGGGGAAGACCCTGTAGAGTTACAGTATATAGGGCTGACTGGGGGGAAGACCATGTAGAGTTACAGTATATAGGGCTGACTGGGGGGAAGACCATGTAGAGTTACAGTATATAGGGCTGACTGGGGGGAAGACCATGTAGAGTTACAGTATATAGGGCTGACTGGGAGGGAAGACCATGTAGAGTTACAGTATATAGGGCAGACTGGGGGGAAAGACCATGTAGAGTTACAGTATATAGGGCTGACTGGGAGGGAAGACCATGTAGAGTTACAGTATATAGGGCTGACTGGGGGGGAAGACCATGTAGAGTTACAGTATATAGGGCTGACTGGGGGGAAGACCATGTAGAGTTACAGTATATAGGGCTGACTGGGGGGAAGACCATGTAGAGTTACAGTATATAGGGCTGACTGGGAGGGAAGACCATGTAGAGTTACAGTATATAGGGCTGACTGGGAGGGAAGACCATGTAGAGTTACAGTATATAGGGCTGACTGGGGGGGAAGACCATGTAGAGTTACAGTATATAGGGCTGACTGGGAGGGAAGACCATGTAGAGTTACAGTATATAGGGCTGACTGGGGGGGAAGACCATGTAGAGTTACAGTATATAGGGCTGACTGGGGGGGAAGACCATGTAGAGTTACAGTATATAGGGCTGACTGGGGGGAAGACCATGTAGAGTTACAGTATATAGGGCTGACTGGGGGGGAAGACCATGTAGAGTTACAGTATATAGGGCTGACTGGGGGGGAAGACCATGTAGAGTTACAGTATATAGGGCTGACTGGGAGGGAAGACCATGTAGAGTTACAGTATATAGGGCTGACTGGGAGGGAAGACCGTGTAGAGTTACAGTATATAGGGCTGACTGGGGGGAAGACCATGTAGAGTTACAGTATATAGGGCTGACTGGGAGGGGGAAGACCATGTAGAGTTACAGTATATAGGGCTGACTGGGGGGGAAGACCATGTAGAGTTACAGTATATAGGGCTGACTGTGGGGAAGACCATGTAGAGTTACAGTATATAGGGCTGACTGGGAGGGAAGACCATGTAGAGTTACAGTATATAGGGCTGACTGGGGGGAAGACCATGTAGAGTTACAGTATATAGGGCTGACTGGGGGGAAGACCATGTAGAGTTTCAGTATATAGGGCTGACTGGGGGGGGAAGACCATGTAGAGTTACAGTATATAGGGCTGACTGGGGGGGAAGACCATGTAGAGTTACAGTATATAGGGCTGACTGGGGGGAAGACCATGTAGAGTTACAGTATATAGGGCTGACTGTGGGGAAGACCATGTAGAGTTACAGTATATAGGGCTGACTGGGAGGGAAGACCATGTAGAGTTACAGTATATAGGGCTGACTGGGGGGAAGACCATGTAGAGTTACAGTATATAGGGCTGACTGGGGGGAAGACCGTGTAGAGTTACAGTATATAGGGCTGACTGGGGGGAAGACCATGTAGAGTTACAGTATATAGGGCTGACTGGGGGGAAGACCATGTAGAGTTAGAGTATATAGGGCTGACTGGGAGGGAAGACCATGTAGAGTTACAGTATATAGGGCTGACTGGGGGGGAAGACCATGTAGAGTTACAGTATATAGGGCTGACTGGGGGGAAGACCATGTAGAGTTACAGTATATAGGGCTGACTGGGAGGGAAGACCATGTAGAGTTACAGTATATAGGGCTGACTGGGGGGGAAGACCATGTAGAGTTACAGTATATAGGGCTGACTGGGGGGAAGACTGTGTAGAGTTACAGTATATAGGGCTGACTGGGGGGAAGACCATGTAGAGTTACAGTATATAGGGCTGACTGGGAGGGAAGACCATGTAGAGTTACAGTATATAGGGCTGACTGGGAGGGAAGACCATGTAGAGTTACAGTATATAGGGCTGACTGGGGGGGAAGACCATGTAGAGTTACAGTATATAGGGCTGACTGGGGGGAAGACTGTGTAGAGTTACAGTATATAGGGCTGACTGGGGGGAAGACCATGTAGAGTTACAGTATATAGGGCTGACTGGGGGGGAAGACCATGTAGAGTTACAGTATATAGGGCTGACTGGGAGGGAAGACCATGTAGAGTTACAGTATGTAGGGCTGACTGGGAGGGAAGACCATGTAGAGTTACAGTATATAGGGCTGACTATGGGGAAGACCATGTAGAGTTACAGTATATAGGGCTGACTGTGGGGAAGACCATGTAGAGTTACAGTATATAGGGCTGACTGGGAGGGAAGACCATGTAGAGTTACAGTATATAGGGCTGACGGGGGGGGAAGACCATGTAGAGTTACAGTATATAGGGCTGACTGGGGGGAAGACCATGTAGAGTTACAGTATATAGGGCTGACTGGGGGGGGAAGACCATGTAGAGTTACAGTATATAGGGCTGACTGGGGGGAAGACCATGTAGAGTTACAGTATATAGGGCTGACTGTGGGGAAGACCATGTAGAGTTACAGTATATAGGGCTGACTGGGAGGGAAGACCATGTAGAGTTACAGTATATAGGGCTGACTGGGGGGGAAGACCATGTAGAGTTACAGTATATAGGGCTGACTGGGGGGGAAGACCATGTAGAGTTACAGTATATAGGGCTGACTGGGGGGAAGACCATGTAGAGTTACAGTATATAGGGCTGACTGGGGGGAAGACCATGTAGAGTTACAGTATATAGGGCTGACTGTGGGGAAAACCATGTAGAGTTACAGTATATAGGGCTGACTGGGGGGAAGACCCTGTAGAGTTACAGTATATAGGGCTGACTGGGGGGAAGACCATGTAGAGTTACAGTATATAGGGCTGACTGGGAGGGAAGACCGTGTAGAGTTACAGTATATAGGGCTGACTGGGGGGAAGACCATGTAGAGTTACAGTATATAGGGCTGACTGGGAGGGGGGAAGACCATGTAGAGTTACAGTATATAGGGCTGACTGGGGGGGAAGACCATGTAGAGTTACAGTATATAGGGCTGACTGGGGGGGAAGACCATGTAGAGTTACAGTATATAGGGCTGACTGGGGGGAAGACCATGTAGAGTTACAGTAGAATCTGACTTCCGGTTGGAGAGACACACGCACGTCTGCGTGTGCTCCAAACAATTGAGAAACAAACAATTGAAACAATTGAAACAAACAATTGAGAAACTAAAACGAAGATAAACTAAGAAAAACAAATCAGATTGACCTTTAAATACTATCAAAAGTACTATCAACGCCAAGAGAAATGAGTGAAGGAGGTGATAAGAAATCTCAACTCCGAAGCAATAAGAACACGGCAGCGGCTCCAAACGAGATGACGGTAATCGAGGAGCTGAAGAAATTAAATGAGAAAATGGACCAGACGCGCTGCTCTTTGGAGAAGACATTTAAAGAAAAGATGGAACAAATGGGTTCCTCTCTGGAGAAACAGCTTGACGGTAAAATAAACAGCCTGCGTGACTCTATGACTGAACTGGTACAACAGAACCAAGCTGAGATGAGAGCAGAACTCCAGAGCAAGCAGCGTGAAACCCTAGCCAACGTCGATATGGAGATAGGGCACGTAACGGCGAGAATCGAGCAAGTGGAAGCCAAGTTCAACAAGCAAGTTAAACGCGTTGAATTCGACCCCGATGTGTCCATCGTTATATCTGGCCTGCGGTTTGAAGAGGGAGAGGATCTCATGTTGAGAGTGAACATGCTGCTGCTGGACGGGCTGAAGCTCGACCCGCTACCAGCGATTGTGGCCGTAGAGCGGCTGACACCGAGAGGACGGGGCCCGGGCCTGATTAAAGTGGAACTGAACACAACGCAGGATAAAGTGGCGGTACTGAGGAAAAAAGGGGAGGTTAAGGATAACACGACGTATGGCAAGATCTACATTAGATCAGCCAAATCACACGCTGAACGTCTGATCGATCTCAACTTCAGAACCCTGCTAGCGGAGATGCCAACGGGGAAGAACTTCTTCATTACTGGGAACGGCCGAGTGGTGAGACGAGACGCTGAACGTGAACGTGAACATGCAGTACGCATCGGAGCCACAGACAGGGCCGCGACGTCAGAAGGAAATGTGGAGGAACAATGACACAGAGTGATTCCAAAAATCTCTCTTTAATCCACTGGAATATAAACGGATGGACGGACAAGAACTGTGAGTTAAGAACTGTGATTTTAAACCACCTACAACCAGACATTATCTCATTAAATGAAACGCATCTAACGGGAGAGGCTTCTATTGTTTTGGACGGGTATGTCTGGTATGGGAATAACAGAGAAAAGCATGTTAAAGCGCCAAAGGGTTCCGGGGGGGTTGGTATTTGTGTTAAGTGCGACCTATTACGTTTATATAAAGTTGAAGTGATTAGCAAGGAGGTAGATGGAATTCTTGGTTTACAGTTTAGTAGTTTAAGCTCGCAGTATTGTTTTGTTGTTTTTTCATGCTACCTCCCACCTGAAACCTCCCCCTGGGGTAGAGATGCATCCGCTTTTTTTGGACATTTACTGACTTACATGTATTTATACGCTGATGTGGATGCTACTTATGTTTGTGGGGATGTAAATGGTAGAATTGGTAATTTAGATGATTATGTGAGGGAAATTGATGATGTGCCATTGAGAGTTAGCTTAGATGAGGGTGCAAATAAACACGGAGAATCATTGATAGAATTTCTCAAAGACTCTAAAATGTGTATTATAAATGGCAGAATATGTCCACTAAATGACAATTACACCTCAGTATCTATAAAAGGAAAAGCTGTTGTAGATTATATAGCAACTCCTTATGAGTGTTTGAAAACATGTACACTGTTTAAAGTAATTACAGCTAACACAATGGTAGAATCCATTGGTTGCATGGACCTCATTGGAGAACGTAGTAAAGTGCCTGACCATTCCCTGTTAATAATGGGTTTTACAGTAGGGTATGGAACTAAGACAGATCTATCTAGGGAAAGTGATCAACAAGTAAAACAGTATAAAAAAGGGTTAAGTAGAAAACTGCCAACTGATTTTCTTTGCTCTGACATGAGGTGTAAAGCACTGGCAGACCTAGTAGATAGACAACAGGTTTGTTTCACTACACAAGAAATGTTAGATAGCTGGTATGGTGAGCTATGTGGACTAATCCATGATGAAATTGGAGGGCAGGACAAGCCATATAGGCCTACCCCAAAAACAAAGCAAAGTAAACATAGCAAACCATACTGGAATAAAGAGCTGCAGGATTTGTGGTACTCCATGTATAGTTCAGAACGATTATTTCTAAAATATAAAGGAGCTAGAGAGGACAGGCAGCAACTGTTAGATAATTTCAGACAATGTCAGTATGCATTCGACAAGAGATACCGCCTTTTTAAAAGGAGATATCAAAGAGGTCAACTATTGCATCTAGAAGAAATCCAATCATCAAGCCCCCAGCATTTTTGGAGTGAAATTAATAAGCTAGGACCAAAACGTAAAAAGCTAATTCCAATGGAAGTATGGGGAGAAGGGGGAAATCTGATAAGAGAGACTTCACTGGTGTTGTCTAAATGGGAAAAAGATTTTGCCACTTTATTTGAAAATAATGCAACTGGCTTTGATGAACTGGCTTTTCTGGAAATGTGTCGATTGAAAAACAACTGGGAAAAGGAGATGTTGGAGGTGGCATTCCGAGGTAACGGGGACCTTAATAGGGAGATTTCCATGGCAGAGGTGTTAAAGGCTATTGACAGGGCAAAATTAGGAAAAGCCACAGGGATAGAAGATTTACCAAATGAAATTTTAAAATCACCCAAACTTGGCCTAATTCTGTATAATTTGTTGAGCAACTGTTTTCAACATGGTAAAATACCATCAGTATGGTTTAAGTCCATTATAAGTCCCATACCAAAGTCACACAAAAATGACCCTAGAATTCCCCTTAACTATAGGGGCATTAGTTTGATGAGCACAGTTTATAAACTGTACTCATCTTTACTTAATGAGAGACTGATGGAATTCCTAGAAAAAGAACACCTTCTAGTAGAGGAGCAGAATGGCTTCCGTAAAGCCAGGGCCTGTATAGATCACATTTACACAGTATGTACTATAGTAAGAAATAGATTGAAGGTAAACAAATCAACATACGCATGTTTTATTGATTTCCAGAAAGCTTTTGATTTTGTTAACAGAGATCTGCTTGCCTATAGACTGATTAAAACTGGGGTGGATGGAAAGTTTTATCAGGCAGTTATGTCATTATACAGCGCACCACAAGCTTGTGTAAAGGTAAATTATGCTTGTACCAACTGGTTCCCCACCCCGTCAGGGGTGAAGCAGGGAGACGCTTTGTCCCCTACCCTGTTTGCTGTATTTATTAATGATTTGGCCAATCAAATCAAACCCCTTAACTGTGGTGTCAAATGTGGAAGCGAACAGGTCAGCATTCTATTGTATGCAGATGATATTATTTTAATAGCAGAGACAGAATCTGAGCTACAAAGAATGCTGACATGTGCAAGTAACTGGTGTAAAAAATGGAGACTTTTGATAAATGAAAACAAAACTGAAATTATGCATTTTAAAACTCCAGCCATGCACACTAGTGACTTTCAATTCCATTTTGGAGCCTCAAAGTTAAATTATACACAATGTTATAAATACTTGGGCTTTTATTTAGATGAGCATATGCATTTCACAAAAGGAACAACTGTATTGACGGAATCAGCAAATAGAGCACTAGGGGGGGTCATAGCTAAAACCAAGAACCTGAGGGATATTGGTTTCTCTACCTACTCCAAACTATACCAGGCTTGTGTATGTCCAGTGTTGGATTATGTAGCAGGAGTGTGGGGATTTAAACAATACCCTAAAAGTGAGACCGTGCATAATAGAGCAATGCGATATTTCCTGGGGGTACACAAATTCACACCAACCCTGGCTATCTTGGGGGATACGGGGTGGGAACCCAATGAGGTACGGTGGAGTGTGCACATGGTACGTCTGTGGAACAGAATACTGGGGTTGAACTCTAACAGAATTGTAAGAAAGATTCTTGTGTGGGATACTTCGATCAGGGGCGTATGGGCTACGGACATGTACGATATTCTTATGAGAGCTGGTTATGAGGACCACTATTATAGTAAACAACAAGTAGAGGTTAAAGTAATACAATCAATTATTTTTCAGGGTGTAAAGGATAGATGGGCGCTGGATATATGGTGTAAACCAAAGCTCCGCACATACTGTGAGATAAAACAGGTCTACGAGACAGAAAACTATGTACAGTATAATATGACAAAGAAAAAACGATCCTTGTGTGCCCAAATTAGAGCTGGCATACTTGGTCTGCATATTGAGACAGGTAGATATGTAGGCACGGTGGAGGAGGATAGACTATGTAGTCTGTGTGATCTGGGGCAAATCGAAAATGAAATGCATTTTGTTTTTTACTGTCCATTCTACAATTCCATTAGGGAGAGACTTTTTAATAAGATAGACCCAAACTATGAATTCGTATGGCTGGAGGACTTCGAGAGACTGAAGCGCCTGTTTCAGAAGTACACTTTTTCATTTGCCTCGTACCTTGAGAAGGCCTGGTCATTGAGGAGGAGGGCCATTTATATGTAGAATGGCCTTGTTATGATTGTTTTCGTTTTGTTTTATTTTGTTTTGTTTTGTTTGTTTTGTTTGTTTGTTTGTTAGAATAATGTGTGAACAGGAAGTGTTGTATTCAGTGTATTCTGTAAAATGTGTCATATAATCCCATATGGGATGGGCCAAAGTGGCATGACACGAAAATAAAAATTTCATTCATTCATTCATTCATTCATTCATTCATTCATACAGTATATAGGGCTGACTGGGGGGAAGACCATGTAGAGTTACAGTATATAGGGCTGACTGGGGGGAAGACCATGTAGAGTTACAGTATATAGGGCTGACTGGGGGGAAGACCGTGTAGAGTTACAGTATATAGGGCTGACTGGGGGGAAGACCATGTAGAGTTACAGTATATAGGGCTGACTGGGGGGAAGACCATGTAGAGTTACAGTATATAGGGCTGACTGGGAGGGAAGACCATGTAGAGTTACAGTATATAGGGCTGACTGTGGGGAAGACCATGTAGAGTTACAGTATATAGGGCTGACTGGGAGGGAAGACCATGTAGAGTTACAGTATATAGGGCTGACTGGGGGGAAGACCATGAAGAGTTACAGTATATAGGGCTGACTGGGGGGAAGACCATGTAGAGTTACAGTATATAGGGCTGACTGGGAGGGAAGACCATGTAGAGTTACAGTATATAGGGCTGACTGGGGGGAAGACCATGTAGAGTTACAGTATATAGGGCTGACTGGGGGGAAGACCATGTAGAGTTACAGTATATAGGGCTGACTGGGGGGAAGACCATGTAGAGTTACAGTATATAGGGCTGACTGGGAGGGAAGACCATGTAGAGTTACAGTATATAGGGCTGACTGTGGGGAAGACCATGTAGAGTTACAGTATATAGGGCTGACTGGGGGGAAGACCATGTAGAGTTACAGTATATAGGGCTGACTGGGAGGGAAGACCATGTAGAGTTACAGTATATAGGGCTGACTGGGGGGGAAGACCATGTAGAGTTACAGTATATAGGGCTGACTGGGGGAAGACCATGTAGAGTTACAGTATATAGGGCTGACTGGGAGGGAAGACCATGTAGAGTTACAGTATATAGGGCTGACTGGGGGGGAAGACCATGTAGAGTTACAGTATATAGGGCTGACTGGGGGGAAGACTGTGTAGAGTTACAGTATATAGGGCTGACTGGGGGGAAGACCATGTAGAGTTACAGTATATAGGGCTGACTGGGAGGGAAGACCATGTAGAGTTACAGTATATAGGGCTGACTGGGAGGGAAGACCATGTAGAGTTACAGTATATAGGGCTGACTGGGGGGGAAGACCATGTAGAGTTACAGTATATAGGGCTGACTGGGGGGAAGACTGTGTAGAGTTACAGTATATAGGGCTGACTGGGGGGAAGACCATGTAGAGTTACAGTATATAGGGCTGACTGGGGGGGAAGACAATGTAGAGTTACAGTATATAGGGCTGACTGGGAGGGAAGACCATGTAGAGTTACAGTATGTAGGGCTGACTGGGAGGGAAGACCATGTAGAGTTACAGTATATAGGGCTGACTATGGGGAAGACCATGTAGAGTTACAGTATATAGGGCTGACTGTGGGGAAGACCATGTAGAGTTACAGTATATAGGGCTGACTGGGAGGGAAGACCATGTAGAGTTACAGTATATAGGGCTGACTGGGAGGGAAGACCATGTAGAGTTACAGTATATAGGGCTGACTGGGGGGGGAAGACCATGTAGAGTTACAGTATATAGGGCTGACTGGGGGGAAGACCATGTAGAGTTACAGTATATAGGGCTGACTGGGGGGGGAAGACCATGTAGAGTTACAGTATATAGGGCTGACTGGGGGGAAGACCATGTAGAGTTACAGTATATAGGGCTGACTGTGGGGAAGACCATGTAGAGTTACAGTATATAGGGCTGACTGGGAGGGAAGACCATGTAGAGTTACAGTATATAGGGCTGACTGGGGGGGAAGACCATGTAGAGTTACAGTATATAGGGCTGACTGGGGGGGAAGACCATGTAGAGTTACAGTATATAGGGCTGACTGGGGGGAAGACCATGTAGAGTTACAGTATATAGGGCTGACTGGGGGGAAGACCATGTAGAGTTACAGTATATAGGGCTGACTGTGGGGAAAACCATGTAGAGTTACAGTATATAGGGCTGACTGGGAGGAAGACCCTGTAGAGTTACAGTATATAGGGCTGACTGGGGGGAAGACCATGTAGAGTTACAGTATATAGGGCTGACTGGGGGGAAGACCATGTAGAGTTACAGTATATAGGGCTGACTGGGGGGAAGACCATGTAGAGTTACAGTATATAGGGCTGACTGGGAGGGAAGACCATGTAGAGTTACAGTATATAGGGCAGACTGGGGGGAAAGACCATGTAGAGTTACAGTATATAGGGCTGACTGGGAGGGAAGACCATGTAGAGTTACAGTATATAGGGCTGACTGGGGGGGAAGACCATGTAGAGTTACAGTATATAGGGCTGACTGGGGGGAAGACCATGTAGAGTTACAGTATATAGGGCTGACTGGGGGGAAGACCATGTAGAGTTACAGTATATAGGGCTGACTGGGAGGGAAGACCATGTAGAGTTACAGTATATAGGGCTGACTGGGAGGGAAGACCATGTAGAGTTACAGTATATAGGGCTGACTGGGGGGGAAGACCATGTAGAGTTACAGTATATAGGGCTGACTGGGGGGGAAGACCATGTAGAGTTACAGTATATAGGGCTGACTGGGAGGGAAGACCATGTAGAGTTACAGTATATAGGGCTGACTGGGGGGGAAGACCATGTAGAGTTACAGTATATAGGGCTGACTGGGGGGGAAGACCATGTAGAGTTACAGTATATAGGGCTGACTGGGGGGAAGACCATGTAGAGTTACAGTATATAGGGCTGACTGTGGGGAAGACCATGTAGAGTTACAGTATATAGGGCTGACTATGGGGAAGACCATGTAGAGTTACAGTATATAGGGCTGACTGGGGGGAAGACCATGTAGAGTTACAGTATATAGGGCTGACTGGGGGGGAAGACCATGTAGAGTTACAGTATATAGGGCTGACTGGGGGGGAAGACCATGTAGAGTTACAGTATATAGGGCTGACTGGGGGGAAGACCATGTAGAGTTACAGTATATAGGGCTGACTGGGGGGAAGACCATGTAGAGTTACAGTATATAGGGCTGACTGTGGGGAAAACCATGTAGAGTTACAGTATATAGGGCTGACTGGGGGGAAGACCCTGTAGAGTTACAGTATATAGGGCTGACTGGGGGGGAAGACCATGTAGAGTTACAGTATATAGGGCTGACTGGGAGGGAAGACCGTGTAGAGTTACAGTATATAGGGCTGACTGGGGGGAAGACCATGTAGAGTTACAGCATATAGGGCTGACTGGGGGGAAGACCATGTAGAGTTACAGTATATAGGGCTGACTGGGGGGAAGACCATGTAGAGTTACAGTATATAGGGCTGACTGGGGGGAAGACCATGTAGAGTTACAGTATATAGGGCTGACTGGGGGGAAGACCATGTAGAGTTACAGTATATAGGGCTGACTGGGGGGAAGACCATGTAGAGTTACAGTATATAGGGCTGACTGGGAGGGAAGACCATGTAGAGTTACAGTATATAGGGCTGACTGGGAGGGAAGACCGTGTAGAGTTACAGTATATAGGGCTGACTGGGGGGAAGACCATGTAGAGTTACAGTATATAGGGCTGACTGGGGGGAAGACCATGTAGAGTTACAGTATATAGGGCTGACTGGGGGGAAGACCATGTAGAGTTACAGTATATAGGGCTGACTGGGGGGAAGACCGTGTAGAGTTACAGTATATAGGGCTGACTGGGAGGGAAGACCATGTAGAGTTACAGTATATAGGGCTGACTGGGGGGAAGACCATGTAGAGTTACAGTATATAGGGCTGACTGGGGGGAAGACCATGTAGAGTTACAGTATATAGGGCTGACTGGGGGGGGAAGACCATGTAGAGTTACAGTATATAGGGCTGACTGGGGGGAAGACCATGTAGAGTTACAGTATATAGGGCTGACTGGGAGGGAAGACCATGTAGAGTTACAGTATATAGGGCTGACTGTGGGGAAGACCATGTAGAGTTACAGTATATAGGGCTGACTGGGGGGAAGACCATGTAGAGTTACAGTATATAGGGCTGACTGGGAGGGAAGACCATGTAGAGTTACAGTATATAGGGCTGACTGGGGGGGAAGACCATGTAGAGTTACAGTATATAGGGCTGACTGGGGGGAAGACCGTGTAGAGTTACAGTATATAGGGCTGACTGGGGGGAAGACCATGTAGAGTTACAGTATATAGGGCTGACTGGGGGGGAAGACCATGTAGAGTTACAGTATATAGGGCTGACTGGGAGGGAAGACCATGTAGAGTTACAGTATGTAGGGCTGACTGGGAGGGAAGACCATGTAGAGTTACAGTATATAGGGCTGACTGGGAGGGAAGACCATGTAGAGTTACAGTATATAGGGCTGACTGTGGGGAAGACCATGTAGAGTTACAGTATATAGGGCTGACTGGGAGGGAAGACCATGTAGAGTTACAGTATATAGGGCTGACTGGGAGGGAGACCATGTAGAGTTACAGTATATAGGGCTGACTGGGGGGAAGACCATGTAGAGTTACAGTATATAGGGCTGACTGGGGGGGAAGACCATGTAGAGTTACAGTATATAGGGCTGACTGGGGGGGAAGACCATGTAGAGTTACAGTATATAGGGCTGACTGGGGGGAAGACCATGTAGAGATACTGTAACTCCACATGGTCTTCCCCCCAGTCAGCCCTATATACTGTAACTCTACATGGTCTTCCCCCCCAGTCAGCCCTATATACTGTAACTCTACATGGTCTTCCCCCCCAGTCAGCCCTATATACTGTAACTCTACATGGTCTTCCCCCCAGTCTGCCCTATATACTGTAACTCTACATGGTCTTCCCTCCCAGTCAGCCCTATATACTGTAACTCTACATGGTCTTCTTATAGTCGGAGCATTATCACAGCAAACCACACTCTATAGTAGGGAGCATTATCACAACAGACCACACTCTATAGTAGGATCATTATCACAACAAACCACTCTATAGTAGGGAGCATTATCACAACAAACCACACTCTATAGTAGGGAGCATTATCACAACAAACCACACTCTATAGTAGGATCATTATCACAACAAACCACACTCTATAGTAGGAGCATTATCACAACAAACCACACTCTATAGTAGGGAGCATTATCACAACAAACCACACTCTATAGTAGGGAGCATTATCACAACAAACCACACTCTATAGTAGGATCATTATCACAACAATACACTCTATAGTAGGGAGCATTATCACGACAAACCACACTCTATAGTAGGAGCATTATCACAACAAACCACACTCTATAGTAGGAGCATTATCACAACAAACCACTCTATAGTAGGGAGCATTATCACAACAAACCACACTCTATAGTAGGAGCATTATCACAACAAACCACACTCTAAAGTAGGAGCATTATCACAACAAACCACACTCTATAGTTGGGAGCATTATCACAACAAACCACTCTATAGTAGGAGCATTATCACAACAAACCACACTCTATAGTAGGAGCATTATCACAACAAACCACACTATAGTAGGAGCATTATCACAACAAACCACACTCTATAGTAGGGAGCATTATCACAACAAACCACACTCTATAGTAGGGAGCATTATCACAACAAACCACTCTATAGTAGGAGCATTATCACAACAAACCACACTCTATAGTAGGATCATTATCACAACAAACCACACCATGGTGGGAGGGAAGACCATGTAGAGTTACAGTATATAGGGCTGACTGGGGGGAAGACCATGTAGAGTTACAGTATATAGGGCTGACTGGGAGGGAAGACCATGTAGAGTTACAGTATATAGGGCTGACTGGGGGGGAAGACCATGTAGAGTTACAGTATATAGGGCTGACTGGGGGGAAGACCGTGTAGAGTTACAGTATATAGGGCTGACTGGGGGGAAGACCATGTAGAGTTACAGTATATAGGGCTGACTGGGGGGGAAGACCATGTAGAGTTACAGTATATAGGGCTGACTGGGAGGGAAGACCATGTAGAGTTACAGTATGTAGGGCTTACTGGGAGGGAAGACCATGTAGAGTTACAGTATATAGGGCTGACTGGGAGGGAAGACCATGTAGAGTTACAGTATATAGGGCTGACTGTGGGGAAGACCATGTAGAGTTACAGTATATAGGGCTGACTGGGAGGGAAGACCATGTAGAGTTACAGTATATAGGGCTGACTGGGAGGGAGACCATGTAGAGTTACAGTATATAGGGCTGACTGGGGGGAAGACCATGTAGAGTTACAGTATATAGGGCTGACTGGGGGGGAAGACCATGTAGAGTTACAGTATATAGGGCTGACTGGGGGGGAAGACCATGTAGAGTTACAGTATATAGGGCTGACTGGGGGGGAAGACCATGTAGAGTTACAGTATATAGGGCTGACTGGGGGGGAAGACCATGTAGAGTTACAGTATATAGGGCTGACTGGGAGGGAAGACCATGTAGAGTTACAGTATATAGGGCTGACTGGGAGGGAAGACCGTGTAGAGTTACAGTATATAGGGCTGACTGGGGGGAAGACCATGTAGAGTTACAGTATATAGGGCTGACTGGGAGGGGGGAAGACCATGTAGAGTTACAGTATATAGGGCTGACTGGGGGGGAAGACCATGTAGAGTTACAGTATATAGGGCTGACTGGGGGGGAATACCATGTAGAGTTACAGTATATAGGGCTGACTGGGGGGAAGACCATGTAGAGTTACAGTATATAGGGCTGACTGGGGGGAAGACCATGTAGAGTTACAGTATATAGGGCTGACTGGGGGGAAGTCCATGTAGAGTTACAGTATATAGGGCTGACTGGGGGGAAGACCGTGTAGAGTTACAGTATATAGGGCTGACTGGGGGGAAGACCATGTAGAGTTACAGTATATAGGGCTGACTGGGAGGGAAGACCATGTAGAGTTACAGTATGTAGGGCTGACTGGGAGGGAAGACCATGTAGAGTTACAGTATATAGGGCTGACTGGGAGGGAAGACCATGTAGAGTTACAGTATATAGGGCTGACTGTGGGGAAGACCATGTAGAGTTACAGTATATAGGGCTGACTGGGAGGGAAGACCATGTAGAGTTACAGTATATAGGGCTGACTGGGAGGGAGACCATGTAGAGTTACAGTATATAGGGCTGACTGGGGGGAAGACCATGTAGAGTTACAGTATATAGGGCTGACTGGGGGGGAAGACCATGTAGAGTTACAGTATATAGGGCTGACTGGGGGGGAAGACCATGTAGAGTTACAGTATATAGGGCTGACTGGGGGGAAGACCATGTAGAGATACTGTAACTCCACATGGTCTTCCCCCCAGTCAGCCCTATATACTGTAACTCTACATGGTCTTCCCCCCCAGTCAGCCCTATATACTGTAACTCTACATGGTCTTCCCCCCAGTCTGCCCTATATACTGTAACTCTACATGGTCTTCCCTCCCAGTCAGCCCTATATACTGTAACTCTACATGGTCTTCTTATAGTCGGAGCATTATCACAGCAAACCACACTCTATAGTAGGGAGCATTATCACAACAGACCACACTCTATAGTAGGATCATTATCACAACAAACCACTCTATAGTAGGGAGCATTATCACAACAAACCACACTCTATAGTAGGGAGCATTATCACAACAAACCACACTCTATAGTAGGATCATTATCACAACAAACCACACTCTATAGTAGGAGCATTATCACAACAAACCACACTCTATAGTAGGGAGCATTATCACAACAAACCACACTCTATAGTAGGGAGCATTATCACAACAAACCACACTCTATAGTAGGATCATTATCACAACAATACACTCTATAGTAGGGAGCATTATCACGACAAACCACACTCTATAGTAGGAGCATTATCACAACAAACCACACTCTATAGTAGGAGCATTATCACAACAAACCACTCTATAGTAGGGAGCATTATCACAACAAACCACACTCTATAGTAGGAGCATTATCACAACAAACCACACTCTATAGTAGGAGCATTATCACAACAAACCACACTCTAAAGTAGGAGCATTATCACAACAAACCACACTCTATAGTAGGATCATTATCACAACAAACCACACTCTATAGTAGGGAGCATTATCACAACAAACCACACTCTATAGTAGGAGCATTATCACAACAAACCACACTCTATAGTAGGAGCATTATCACAGCAAACCACACTCTATAGTAGGGAGCATTATCACAACAAACAACACTCTATAGTAGGGAGCATTATCACAACAAACCACACTCTATAGTAGGAGCATTATCACAACAAACCACTCTATAGTAGGAGCATTATCACAACAAACCACACTCTATAGTAGGAGGATTATCACAGCAAACCACTCTATAGTAGGAGCATTATCACAACAAACCACACTCTATAGTAGGAGCATTATCACAACAAACCACTCTATAGTAGGGAGCATTATCACAACAAACCACACTCTATAGTAGGGAGCATTATCACAACAAACCACACTATAGTAGGGAGCATTATCACAACAAACCACTCTATAGTAGGGAGCATTATCACAACAAACCACACTCCATAGTAGGATCATTATCACAACAATACACTCTATAGTAGGGAGCATTATCACAACAAACCACACTCTATAGTAGGATCATTATCACAACAAACCACACTCTATAGTAGGGAGCATTATCACAACAAACCACACTCTATAGTAGGAGCATTATCACAACAAACCACTCTATAGTAGGAGCATTATCACAACAAACCACACTCTATAGTTTTAGCATTATCACAACAAACCACTCTATAGTAGGGAGCATTATCACAACAAACCACACTCTATAGTAGGGAGCATTATCACAACAAACCACACTATAGTAGGGAGCATTATCACAGCAAACCACACTCTATAGTAGGAGCATTATCACAACAGACCACACTCTATAGTAGGATCATTATCACAACAAACCACTCTATAGTAGGGAGCATTATCACAACAAACCACACTCTATAGTAGGAGCATTATCACAACAAACCACACTCTAAAGTAGGAGCATTATCACAACAAACCACACTCTATAGTTGGGAGCATTATCACAACAAACCACTCTATAGTAGGAGCATTATCACAACAAACCACACTCTATAGTAGGAGCATTATCACAACAAACCACACTATAGTAGGAGCATTATCACAACAAACCACACTCTATAGTAGGGAGCATTATCACAACAAACCACACTCTATAGTAGGGAGCATTATCACAACAAACCACTCTATAGTAGGAGCATTATCACAACAAACCACACTCTATAGTAGGATCATTATCACAACAAACCACACCATGGTGGGAGGGAAGACCATGTAGAGTTACAGTATATAGGGCTGACTGGGGGGAAGACCATGTAGAGTTACAGTATATAGGGCTGACTGGGAGGGAAGACCATGTAGAGTTACAGTATATAGGGCTGACTGGGGGGGAAGACCATGTAGAGTTACAGTATATAGGGCTGACTGGGGGGAAGACCGTGTAGAGTTACAGTATATAGGGCTGACTGGGGGGAAGACCATGTAGAGTTACAGTATATAGGGCTGACTGGGGGGGAAGACCATGTAGAGTTACAGTATATAGGGCTGACTGGGAGGGAAGACCATGTAGAGTTACAGTATGTAGGGCTGACTGGGAGGGAAGACCATGTAGAGTTACAGTATATAGGGCTGACTGGGAGGGAAGACCATGTAGAGTTACAGTATATAGGGCTGACTGTGGGGAAGACCATGTAGAGTTACAGTATATAGGGCTGACTGGGAGGGAAGACCATGTAGAGTTACAGTATATAGGGCTGACTGGGAGGGAGACCATGTAGAGTTACAGTATATAGGGCTGACTGGGGGGAAGACCATGTAGAGTTACAGTATATAGGGCTGACTGGGGGGGAAGACCATGTAGAGTTACAGTATATAGGGCTGACTGGGGGGGAAGACCATGTAGAGTTACAGTATATAGGGCTGACTGGGGGGGAAGACCATGTAGAGTTACAGTATGTAGGGCTGACTGGGGGGGAAGACCATGTAGAGTTACAGTATATAGGGCTGACTGGGAGGGAAGACCATGTAGAGTTACAGTATATAGGGCTGACTGGGAGGGAAGACCGTGTAGAGTTACAGTATATAGGGCTGACTGGGGGGAAGACCATGTAGAGTTACAGTTTATAGGGCTGACTGGGAGGGGGGAAAATAATGTAGAGTTACAGTATATAGGGCTGACTGGGGGGGAAGACCATGTAGAGTTACAGTATATAGGGCTGACTGGGGGGGAAGACCATGTAGAGTTACAGTATATAGGGCTGACTGGGGGGAAGACCATGTAGAGTTACAGTATATAGGGCTGACTGGGGGGAAGACCATGTAGAGTTACAGTATATAGGGCTGACTGGGGGGAAGTCCATGTAGAGTTACAGTATATAGGGCTGACTGGGGGGAAGACCGTGTAGAGTTACAGTATATAGGGCTGACTGGGGGGGAAGACCATGTAGAGTTACAGTATATAGGGCTGACTGGGAGGGAAGACCATGTAGAGTTACAGTATGTAGGGCTGACTGGGAGGGAAGACCATGTAGAGTTACAGTATATAGGGCTGACTGGGAGGGAAGACCATGTAGAGTTACAGTATATAGGGCTGACTGTGGGGAAGACCATGTAGAGTTACAGTATATAGGGCTGACTGGGAGGGAAGACCATGTAGAGTTACAGTATATAGGGCTGACTGGGAGGGAGACCATGTAGAGTTACAGTATATAGGGCTGACTGGGGGGAAGACCATGTAGAGTTACAGTATATAGGGCTGACTGGGGGGAAGACCATGTAGAGATACTGTAACTCCACATGGTCTTCCCCCCAGTCAGCCCTATATACTGTAACTCTACATGGTCTTCCCCCCCAGTCAGCCCTATATACTGTAACTCTACATGGTCTTCCCCCCCCCAGTCAGCCCTATATACTGTAACTCTACATGGTCTTCCCCCCAGTCTGCCCTATATACTGTAACTCTACATGGTCTTCCCTCCCAGTCAGCCCTATATACTGTAACTCTACATGGTCTTCTTATAGTCGGAGCATTATCACAGCAAACCACACTCTATAGTAGGGAGCATTATCACAACAGACCACACTCTATAGTAGGATCATTATCACAACAAACCACTCTATAGTAGGGAGCATTATCACAACAAACCACACTCTATAGTAGGGAGCATTATCACAACAAACCACACTCTATAGTAGGGAGCATTATCACAACAAACCACACTCTATAGTAGGGAGCATTATCACAACAAACCACACTCTATAGTAGGATCATTATCACAACAATACACTCTATAGTAGGGAGCATTATCACGACAAACCACACTCTATAGTAGGAGCATTATCACAACAAACCACACTCTATAGCAGGAGCATTATCACAACAAACCACTCTATAGTAGGGAGCATTATCACAACAAACCACACTCTATAGTAGGAGCATTATCACAACAAACCACACTCTATAGTAGGAGCATTATCACAACAAACCACACTCTAAAGTAGGAGCATTATCACAACAAACCACACTCTATAGTAGGATCATTATCACAACAAACCACACTCTATAGTAGGGAGCATTATCACAACAAACCACACTCTATAGTAGGAGCATTATCACAACAAACCACACTCTATAGTAGGAGCATTATCACAACAAACCACTCTATAGTAGGGAGCATTATCACAACAAACCACACTATAGTAGGGAGCATTATCACAACAAACCACTCTATAGTAGGGAGCATTATCACAACAAACCACACTCCATAGTAGGATCATTATCACAACAATACACTCTATAGTAGGGAGCATTATCACAACAAACCACACTCTATAGTAGGATCATTATCACAACAAACCACACTCTATAGTAGGGAGCATTATCACAACAAACCACACTCTATAGTAGGAGCATTATCACAACAAACCACTCTATAGTAGGAGCATTATCACAACAAACCACACTCTATAGTTTTAGCATTATCACAACAAACCACTCTATAGTAGGGAGCATTATCACAACAAACCACACTCTATAGTAGGGAGCATTATCACAACAAACCACACTATAGTAGGGAGCATTATCACAGCAAACCACACTCTATAGTAGGAGCATTATCACAACAGACCACACTCTATAGTAGGATCATTATCACAACAAACCACTCTATAGTAGGGAGCATTATCACAACAAACCACACTCTATAGTAGGAGCATTATCACAACAAACCACACTCTAAAGTAGGAGCATTATCACAACAAACCACACTCTATAGTTGGGAGCATTATCACAACAAACCACTCTATAGTAGGAGCATTATCACAACAAACCACACTCTATAGTAGGAGCATTATCACAACAAACCACACTATAGTAGGAGCATTATCACAACAAACCACACTCTATAGTAGGGAGCATTATCACAACAAACCACACTCTATAGTAGGGAGCATTATCACAACAATCCACTCTATAGTAGGAGCATTATCACAACAAACCACACTCTATAGTAGGATCATTATCACAACAAACCACACCATGGTGGGAGGGAAGACCATGTAGAGTTACAGTATATAGGGCTGACTGGGGGGAAGACCATGTAGAGTTACAGTATATAGGGCTGACTGGGAGGGAAGACCATGTAGAGTTACAGTATATAGGGCTGACTGGGGGGGAAGACCATGTAGAGTTACAGTATATAGGGCTGACTGGGGGGAAGACCGTGTAGAGTTACAGTATATAGGGCTGACTGGGGGGAAGACCATGTAGAGTTACAGTATATAGGGCTGACTGGGGGGGAAGACCATGTAGAGTTACAGTATATAGGGCTGACTGGGAGGGAAGACCATGTAGAGTTACAGTATGTAGGGCTGACTGGGAGGGAAGACCATGTAGAGTTACAGTATATAGGGCTGACTGGGAGGGAAGACCATGTAGAGTTACAGTATATAGGGCTGACTGTGGGGAAGACCATGTAGAGTTACAGTATATAGGGCTGACTGGGAGGGAAGACCATGTAGAGTTACAGTATATAGGGCTGACTGGGAGGGAGACCATGTAGAGTTACAGTATATAGGGCTGACTGGGGGGAAGACCATGTAGAGTTACAGTATATAGGGCTGACTGGGAGGGGGGAAGACCATGTAGAGTTACAGTATATAGGGCTGACTGGGGGGGAAGACCATGTAGAGTTACATTATATAGGGCTGACTGGGGGGGAAGACCATGTAGAGTTACAGTATATAGGGCTGACTGGGGGGAAGACCATGTAGAGTTACAGTATATAGGGCTGACTGGGGGGGGAAGACCATGTAGAGTTACAGTATATAGGGCTGACTGGGGGGGGAAGACCATGTAGAGTTACAGTATATAGGGCTGACTGTGGGGAAGACCATGTAGAGTTACAGTATATAGGGCTGACTGGGAGGGAAGACCATGTAGAGTTACAGTATATAGGGCTGACTGGGGGGAAGACCATGTAGAGTTACAGTATATAGGGCTGACTGGGGGGAAGACCATGTAGAGTTACAGTATATAGGGCTGACTGGGGGGGGAAGACCATGTAGAGTTACAGTATATAGGGCTGACTGGGGGGGGAAGACCATGTAGAGTTACAGTATATAGGGCTGACTGGGGGGAAGACCATGTAGAGTTACAGTATATAGGGCTGACTGTGGGGAAGACCATGTAGAGTTACAGTATATAGGGCTGACTGGGAGGGAAGACCATGTAGAGTTACAGTATATAGGGCTGACTGGGGGGAAGACCGTGTAGAGTTACAGTATATAGGGCTGACTGGGGGGAAGACCGTGTAGAGTTACAGTATATAGGGCTGACTGGGGGGAAGACCATGTAGAGTTACAGTATATAGGGCTGACTGGGGGGAAGACCATGTAGAGTTACAGTATATAGGGCTGACTGGGAGGGAAGACCATGTAGAGTTACAGTATATAGGGCTGACTGGGGGGAAGACCATGTAGAGTTACAGTATATAGGGCTGACTGGGGGGAAGACCATGTAGAGTTACAGTATATAGGGCTGACTGGGGGGAAGACCATGTAGAGTTACAGTATATAGGGCTGACTGGGGGGAAGACCATGTAGAGTTACAGTATATAGGGCTGACTGGGGGGAAGACCATGTAGAGTTACAGTATATAGGGCTGACTGGGAGGGAAGACCGTGTAGAGTTACAGTATATAGGGCTGACTGGGAGGGAAGACCGTGTAGAGTTACAGTATATAGGGCTGACTGGGAGGGAAGACCATGTAGAGTTACAGTATATAGGGCTGACTGTGGGGAAGACCATGTAGAGTTACAGTATATAGGGCTGACTGGGGGGAAGACCATGTAGAGTTACAGTATATAGGGCTGACTGGGAGGGAAGACCATGTAGAGTTACAGTATATAGGGCTGACTGGGGGGGAAGACCATGTAGAGTTACAGTATATAGGGCTGACTGGGGGGAAGTCCGTGTAGAGTTACAGTATATAGGGCTGACTGGGGGGAAGACCATGTAGAGATACTGTAACTCCACATGGTCTTCCCCCCAGTCAGCCCTATATACTGTAACTCTACATGGTCTTCCCCCCCAGTCAGCCCTATATACTGTAACTCTACATGGTCTTCCCCCCCAGTCAGCCCTATATACTGTAACTCTACATGGTCTTCCCCCCAGTCTGCCCTATATACTGTAACTCTACATGGTCTTCCCTCCCAGTCAGCCCTATATACTGTAACTCTACATGGTCTTCTTATAGTCGGAGCATTATCACAGCAAACCACACTCTATAGTAGGGAGCATTATCACAACAGACCACACTCTATAGTAGGATCATTATCACAACAAACCACTCTATAGTAGGGAGCATTATCACAACAAACCACACTCTATAGTAGGGAGCATTATCACAACAAACCACACTCTATAGTAGGATCATTATCACAACAAACCACACTCTATAGTAGGAGCATTATCACAACAAACCACACTCTATAGTAGGGAGCATTATCACAACAAACCACACTCTATAGTAGGGAGCATTATCACAACAAACCACACTCTATAGTAGGATCATTATCACAACAATACACTCTATAGTAGGGAGCATTATCACGACAAACCACACTCTATAGTAGGAGCATTATCACAACAAACCACACTCTATAGTAGGAGCATTATCACAACAAACCACTCTATAGTAGGGAGCATTATCACAACAAACCACACTCTATAGTAGGAGCATTATCACAACAAACCACACTCTATAGTAGGAGCATTATCACAACAAACCACACTCTAAAGTAGGAGCATTATCACAACAAACCACACTCTATAGTAGGATCATTATCACAACAAACCACACTCTATAGTAGGGAGCATTATCACAACAAACCACACTCTATAGTAGGAGCATTATCACAACAAACCACACTCTATAGTAGGAGCATTATCACAGCAAACCACACTCTATAGTAGGGAGCATTATCACAACAAACAACACTCTATAGTAGGGAGCATTATCACAACAAACCACACTCTATAGTAGGAGCATTATCACAACAAACCACTCTATAGTAGGAGCATTATCACAACAAACCACACTCTATAGTAGGAGCATTATCACAGCAAACCACTCTATAGTAGGAGCATTATCACAACAAACCACACTCTATAGTAGGAGCATTATCACAACAAACCACTCTATAGTAGGGAGCATTATCACAACAAACCACACTCTATAGTAGGGAGCATTATCACAACAAACCACACTATAGTAGGGAGCATTATCACAACAAACCACTCTATAGTAGGGAGCATTATCACAACAAACCACACTCCATAGTAGGATCATTATCACAACAATACACTCTATAGTAGGGAGCATTATCACAACAAACCACACTCTATAGTAGGATCATTATCACAACAAACCACACTCTATAGTAGGGAGCATTATCACAACAAACCACACTCTATAGTAGGAGCATTATCACAACAAACCACTCTATAGTAGGAGCATTATCACAACAAACCACACTCTATAGTTTTAGCATTATCACAACAAACCACTCTATAGTAGGGAGCATTATCACAACAAACCACACTCTATAGTAGGGAGCATTATCACAACAAACCACACTATAGTAGGGAGCATTATCACAGCAAACCACACTCTATAGTAGGAGCATTATCACAACAGACCACACTCTATAGTAGGATCATTATCACAACAAACCACTCTATAGTAGGGAGCATTATCACAACAAACCACACTATAGTAGGAGCATTATCACAACAAACCACACTCTAAAGTAGGAGCATTATCACAACAAACCACACTCTATAGTTGGGAGCATTATCACAACAAACCACTCTATAGTAGGAGCATTATCACAACAAACCACACTCTATAGTAGGAGCATTATCACAACAAACCACACTATAGTAGGAGCATTATCACAACAAACCACACTCTATAGTAAGGAGCATTATCACAACAAACCACACTCTATAGTAGGGAGCATTATCACAACAAACCACTCTATAGTAGGAGCATTATCACAACAAACCACACTCTATAGTAGGATCATTATCACAACAAACCACACCATGGTGGGAGGGAAGACCATGTAGAGTTACAGTATATAGGGCTGACTGGGGGGAAGACCATGTAGAGTTACAGTATATAGGGCTGACTGGGAGGGAAGACCATGTAGAGTTACAGTATATAGGGCTGACTGGGGGGGAAGACCGTGTAGAGTTACAGTATATAGGGCTGACTGGGGGGAAGACCGTGTAGAGTTACAGTATATAGGGCTGACTGGGGGGAAGACCATGTAGAGTTACAGTATATAGGGCTGACTGGGGGGGAAGACCATGTAGAGTTACAGTATATAGGGCTGACTGGGAGGGAAGACCATGTAGAGTTACAGTATGTAGGGCTGACTGGGAGGGAAGACCATGTAGAGTTACAGTATATAGGGCTGACTGGGAGGGAAGACCATGTAGAGTTACAGTATATAGGGCTGACTGTGGGGAAGACCATGTAGAGTTACAGTATATAGGGCTGACTGGGAGGGAAGACCATGTAGAGTTACAGTATATAGGGCTGACTGGGAGGGAGACCATGTAGAGTTACAGTATATAGGGCTGACTGGGGGGAAGACCATGTAGAGTTACAGTATATAGGGCTGACTGGGGGGGAAGACCATGTAGAGTTACAGTATATAGGGCTGACTGGGGGGGAAGACCATGTAGAGTTACAGTATATAGGGCTGACTGGGGGGGAAGACCATGTAGAGTTACAGTATATAGGGCTGACTGGGGGGGAACACCATGTAGAGTTACAGTATATAGGGCTGACTGGGAGGGAAGACCATGTAGAGTTACAGTATATAGGGCTGACTGGGAGGGAAGACCGTGTAGAGTTACAGTATATAGGGCTGACTGGGGGGAAGACCATGTAGAGTTACAGTATATAGGGCTGACTGGGAGGGGGGAAGACCATGTAGAGTTACAGTATATAGGGCTGACTGGGGGGGAAGACCATGTAGAGTTACAGTATATAGGGCTGACTGGGGGGGAAGACCATGTAGAGTTACAGTATATAGGGCTGACTGGGGGGAAGACCATGTAGAGTTACAGTATATAGGGCTGACTGGGGGGAAGACCATGTAGAGTTACAGTATATAGGGCTGACTGGGGGGAAGTCCATGTAGAGTTACAGTATATAGGGCTGACTGGGGGGAAGACCGTGTAGAGTTACAGTATATAGGGCTGACTGGGGGGGAAGACCATGTAGAGTTACAGTATATAGGGCTGACTGGGAGGGAAGACCATGTAGAGTTACAGTATGTAGGGCTGACTGGGAGGGAAGACCATGTAGAGTTACAGTATATAGGGCTGACTGGGAGGGAAGACCATGTAGAGTTACAGTATATAGGGCTGACTGTGGGGAAGACCATGTAGAGTTACAGTATATAGGGCTGACTGGGAGGGAAGACCATGTAGAGTTACAGTATATAGGGCTGACTGGGAGGGAGACCATGTAGAGTTACAGTATATAGGGCTGACTGGGGGGAAGACCATGTAGAGTTACAGTATATAGGGCTGACTGGGGGGGAAGACCATGTAGAGTTACAGTATATAGGGCTGACTGGGGGGGAAGACCATGTAGAGTTACAGTATATAGGGCTGACTGGGGGGAAGACCATGTAGAGATACTGTAACTCCACATGGTCTTCCCCCCAGTCAGCCCTATATACTGTAACTCTACATGGTCTTCCCCCCCAGTCAGCCCTATATACTGTAACTCTACATGGTCTTCCCCCCCAGTCAGCCCTATATACTGTAACTCTACATGGTCTTCCCCCCAGTCTGCCCTATATACTGTAACTCTACATGGTCTTCCCTCCCAGTCAGCCCTATATACTGTAACTCTACATGGTCTTCTTATAGTCGGAGCATTATCACAGCAAACCACACTCTATAGTAGGGAGCATTATCACAACAGACCACACTCTATAGTAGGATCATTATCACAACAAACCACTCTATAGTAGGGAGCATTATCACAACAAACCACACTCTATAGTAGGGAGCATTATCACAACAAACCACACTCTATAGTAGGATCATTATCACAACAAACCACACTCTATAGTAGGAGCATTATCACAACAAACCACACTCTATAGTAGGGAGCATTATCACAACAAACCACACTCTATAATAGGGAGCATTATCACAACAAACCACACTCTATAGTAGGATCATTATCACAACAATACACTCTATAGTAGGGAGCATTATCACGACAAACCACACTCTATAGTAGGAGCATTATCACAACAAACCACACTCTATAGTAGGAGCATTATCACAACAAACCACTCTATAGTAGGGAACATTATCACAACAAACCACACTCTATAGTAGGAGCATTATCACAACAAACCACACTCTATAGTAGGAGCATTATCACAACAAACCACACTCTAAAGTAGGAGCATTATCACAACAAACCACACTCTATAGTAGGATCATTATCACAACAAACCACACTCTATAGTAGGGAGCATTATCACAACAAACCACACTCTATAGTAGGAGCATTATCACAACAAACCACACTCTATAGTAGGAGCATTATCACAGCAAACCACACTCTATAGTAGGGAGCATTATCACAACAAACAACACTCTATAGTAGGGAGCATTATCACAACAAACCACACTCTATAGTAGGAGCATTATCACAACAAACCACTCTATAGTAGGAGCATTATCACAACAAACCACACTCTATAGTAGGAGCATTATCACAGCAAACCACTCTATAGTAGGAGCATTATCACAACAAACCACACTCTATAGTAGGAGCATTATCACAACAAACCACTCTATAGTAGGGAGCATTATCACAACAAACCACACTCTATAGTAGGGAGCATTATCACAACAAACCACACTATAGTAGGGAGCATTATCACAACAAACCACTCTATAGTAGGGAGCATTATCACAACAAACCACACTCCATAGTAGGATCATTATCACAACAATACACTATATAGTAGGGAGCATTATCACAACAAACCACACTCTATAGTAGGATCATTATCACAACAAACCACACTCTATAGTAGGGAGCATTATCACAACAAACCACACTCTATAGTAGGAGCATTATCACAACAAACCACTCTATAGTAGGAGCATTATCACAACAAACCACACTCTATAGTTTTAGCATTATCACAACAAACCACTCTATAGTAGGGAGCATTATCACAACAAACCACACTCTATAGTAGGGAGCATTATCACAACAAACCACACTATAGTAGGGAGCATTATCACAGCAAACCACACTCTATAGTAGGAGCAATATCACAACAGACCACACTCTATAGTAGGATCATTATCACAACAAACCACTCTATAGTAGGGAGCATTATCACAACAAACCAC
Source organism: Protomyctophum bolini (assembly GCF_963924005.1). NCBI lineage: Eukaryota > Metazoa > Chordata > Actinopteri > Myctophiformes > Myctophidae > Protomyctophum > Protomyctophum bolini. The sequence goes on from NW_027666155.1 coordinate 153,325, forward strand.
ACTCTATAGTAGGAGCATTATCACAACAAACCACACTCTAAAGTAGGAGCATTATCACAACAAACCACACTCTATAGTTGGGAGCATTATCACAACAAACCACTCTATAGTAGGAGCATTATCACAACAAACCACACTCTATAGTAGGAGCATTATCACAACAAACCACACTATAGTAGGAGCATTATCACAACAAACCACACTCTATAGTAGGGAGCATTATCACAACAAACCACACTCTATAGTAGGGAGCATTATCACAACAAACCACTCTATAGTAGGAGCATTATCACAACAAACCACACTCTATAGTAGGATCATTATCACAACAAACCACACCATGGTGGGAGGGAAGACCATGTAGAGTTACAGTATATAGGGCTGACTGGGGGGAAGACCATGTAGAGTTACAGTATATAGGGCTGACTGGGAGGGAAGACCATGTAGAGTTACAGTATATAGGGCTGACTGGGGGGGAAGACCATGTAGAGTTACAGTATATAGGGCTGACTGGGGGGAAGACCGTGTAGAGTTACAGTATATAGGGCTGACTGGGGGGAAGACCATGTAGAGTTACAGTATATAGGGCTGACTGGGGGGGAAGACCATGTAGAGTTACAGTATATAGGGCTGACTGGGAGGGAAGACCATGTAGAGTTACAGTATGTAGGGCTGACTGGGAGGGAAGACCATGTAGAGTTACAGTATATAGGGCTGACTGGGAGGGAAGACCATGTAGAGTTACAGTATATAGGGCTGACTGTGGGGAAGACCATGTAGAGTTACAGTATATAGGGCTGACTGGGAGGGAAGACCATGTAGAGTTACAGTATATAGGGCTGACTGGGAGGGAGACCATGTAGAGTTACAGTATATAGGGCTGACTGGGGGGAAGACCATGTAGAGTTACAGTATATAGGGCTGACTGGGGGGGAAGACCATGTAGAGTTACAGTATATAGGGCTGACTGGGGGGGAAGACCATGTAGAGTTACAGTATATAGGGCTGACTGGGGGGGAAGACCATGTAGAGTTACAGTATATAGGGCTGACTGGGGGGAAGACCATGTAGAGTTACAGTATATAGGGCTGACTGGGGGGGGAAGACCATGTAGAGTTACAGTATATAGGGCTGACTGGGGGGGAAGACCATGTAGAGTTACAGTATATAGGGCTGACTGTGGGGAAGACCATGTAGAGTTACAGTATATAGGGCTGACTGGGAGGGAAGACCATGTAGAGTTACAGTATATAGGGCTGACTGGGGGGAAGACCATGTAGAGTTACAGTATATAGGGCTGACTGGGGGGAAGACCATGTAGAGTTACAGTATATAGGGCTGACTGGGGGGGAAGACCATGTAGAGTTACAGTATATAGGGCTGACTGGGGGGGAAGACCATGTAGAGTTACAGTATATAGGGCTGACTGGGGGGAAGACCATGTAGAGTTACAGTATATAGGGCTGACTGTGGGGAAGACCATGTAGAGTTACAGTATATAGGGCTGACTGGGAGGGAAGACCATGTAGAGTTACAGTATATAGGGCTGACTGGGGGGAAGACCATGTAGAGTTACAGTATATAGGGCTGACTGGGGGGAAGACCGTGTAGAGTTACAGTATATAGGGCTGACTGGGGGGAAGACCATGTAGAGTTACAGTATATAGGGCTGACTGGGGGGAAGACCATGTAGAGTTACAGTATATAGGGCTGACTGGGAGGGAAGACCATGTAGAGTTACAGTATATAGGGCTGACTGTGGGGAAGACCATGTAGAGTTACAGTATATAGGGCTGACTGGGGGGAAGACCATGTAGAGTTACAGTATATAGGGCTGACTGGGAGGGAAGACCATGTAGAGTTACAGTATATAGGGCTGACTGGGGGGGAAGACCATGTAGAGTTACAGTATATAGGGCTGACTGGGGGGAAGACCCTGTAGAGTTACAGTATATAGGGCTGACTGGGGGGAAGACCATGTAGAGTTACAGTATATAGGGCTGACTGGGGGGAAGACCATGTAGAGTTACAGTATATAGGGCTGACTGGGGGGAAGACCATGTAGAGTTACAGTATATAGGGCTGACTGGGAGGGAAGACCATGTAGAGTTACAGTATATAGGGCAGACTGGGGGGAAAGACCATGTAGAGTTACAGTATATAGGGCTGACTGGGAGGGAAGACCATGTAGAGTTACAGTATATAGGGCTGACTGGGAGGGAAGACCATGTAGAGTTACAGTATATAGGGCTGACTGGGGGGGGAAGACCATGTAGAGTTACAGTATATAGGGCTGACTGGGGGGGAAGACCATGTAGAGTTACAGTATATAGGGCTGACTGGGAGGGAAGACCATGTAGAGTTACAGTATATAGGGCTGACTGGGGGGGAAGACCATGTAGAGTTACAGTATATAGGGCTGACTGGGGGGGAAGACCATGTAGAGTTACAGTATATAGGGCTGACTGGGGGGAAGACCATGTAGAGTTACAGTATATAGGGCTGACTGTGGGGAAGACCATGTAGAGTTACAGTATATAGGGCTGACTATGGGGAAGACCATGTAGAGTTACAGTATATAGGGCTGACTGGGGGGAAGACCATGTAGAGTTACAGTATATAGGGCTGACTGGGGGGGAAGACCATGTAGAGTTACAGTATATAGGGCTGACTGGGGGGAAGACCATGTAGAGTTACAGTATATAGGGCTGACTGGGAGGGAAGACCATGTAGAGTTACAGTATATAGGGCTGACTGTGGGGAAGACCATGTAGAGTTACAGTATATAGGGCTGACTGGGGGGGAGACCATGTAGAGTTACAGTATATAGGGCTGACTGGGGGGGAGACCATGTAGAGTTACATTATATAGGGCTGACTGTGGGGGAAGACCATGTAGAGTTACAGTATATAGGGCTGACTGTGGGGAAGACCATGTAGAGTTACAGTATATAGGGCTGACTGTGGGGAAGACCATGTAGAGATACTGTAACTCCACATGGTCTTCCCCCCAGTCAGCCCTATATACTGTAACTCTACATGGTCTTCCCCCCCAGTCAGCCCTATATACTGTAACTCTACATGGTCTTCCCCCCCAGTCAGCCCTATATACTGTAACTCTACATGGTCTTCCCCCCAGTCTGCCCTATATACTGTAACTCTACATGGTCTTCCCTCCCAGTCAGCCCTATATACTGTAACTCTACATGGTCTTCTTATAGTCGGAGCATTATCACAGCAAACCACACTCTATAGTAGGGAGCATTATCACAACAGACCACACTCTATAGTAGGATCATTATCACAACAAACCACTCTATAGTAGGGAGCATTATCACAACAAACCACACTCTATAGTAGGGAGCATTATCACAACAAACCACACTCTATAGTAGGATCATTATCACAACAAACCACACTCTATAGTAGGAGCATTATCACAACAAACCACACTCTATAGTAGGGAGCATTATCACAACAAACCACACTCTATAGTAGGGAGCATTATCACAACAAACCACACTCTATAGTAGGATCATTATCACAACAATACACTCTATAGTAGGGAGCATTATCACGACAAACCACACTCTATAGTAGGAGCATTATCACAACAAACCACACTCTATAGTAGGAGCATTATCACAACAAACCACTCTATAATAGGGAGCATTATCACAACAAACCACACTCTATAGTAGGAGCATTATCACAACAAACCACACTCTATAGTAGGAGCATTATCACAACAAACCACACTCTAAAGTAGGAGCATTATCACAACAAACCACACTCTATAGTAGGATCATTATCACAACAAACCACACTCTATAGTAGGGAGCATTATCACAACAAACCACACTCTATAGTAGGAGCATTATCACAACAAACCACACTCTATAGTAGGAGCATTATCACAGCAAACCACACTCTATAGTAGGGAGCATTATCACAACAAACCACACTCTATAGTAGGGAGCATTATCACAACAAACCACACTCTATAGTAGGAGCATTATCACAACAAACCACTCTATAGTAGGAGCATTATCACAACAAACCACACTCTATAGTAGGAGCATTATCACAGCAAACCACTCTATAGTAGGAGCATTATCACAACAAACCACTCTATAGTAGGAGCATTATCACAACAAACCACTCTATAGTAGGGAGCATTATCACAACAAACCACACTCTATAGTAGGGAGCATTAACACAACAAACCACACTATAGTAGGGAGCATTATCACAACAAACCACTCTATAGTAGGGAGCATTATCACAACAAACCACACTCCATAGTAGGATCATTATCACAACAATACACTCTATAGTAGGGAGCATTATCACAACAAACCACACTCTATAGTAGGATCATTATCACAACAAACCACACTCTATAGTAGGGAGCATTATCACAACAAACCACACTCTATAGTAGGAGCATTATCACAACAAACCACTCTATGGTAGGAGCATTATCACAACAAACCACACTCTATAGTTTTAGCATTATCACAACAAACCACTCTATAGTAGGGAGCATTATCACAACAAACCACACTCTATAGTAGGGAGCATTATCACAACAAACCACACTATAGTAGGGAGCATTATCACAGCAAACCACACTCTATAGTAGGAGCATTATCACAACAGACCACACTCTATAGTAGGATCATTATCACAACAAACCACACTCTATAGTAGGAGCATTATCACAACAAACCACTCTATAGTAGGGAGCATTATCACAACAAACCACACTCTATAGTAGGAGCATTATCACAACAAACCACACTCTATAGTAGGAGCATTATCACAACAAACCACACTCTAAAGTAGGAGCATTATCACAACAAACCACACTCTATAGTAGGATCATTATCACAACAAACCACTCTATAGTAGGGAGCATTATCACAACAAACCACACTCTATAGTAGGAGCATTATCACAACAAACCACACTCTATAGTAGGAGCATTATCACAGCAAACCACACTCTATAGTAGGGAGCATTATCACAACAAACCACACTCTATAGTAGGGAGCATTATCACAACAAACCACACTCTATAGTAGGAGCATTATCACAACAAACCACTTTATAGTAGGAGCATTATCACAACAAACCACACTCTATAGTAGGAGCATTATCACAGCAAACCACTCTATAGTAGGAGCATTATCACAACAAACCACACTCTATAGTAGGAGCATTATCACAACAAACCACTCTATAGTAGGGAGCATTATCACAACAAACCACACTCTATAGTAGGGAGCATTATCACAACAAACCACACTATAGTAGGGAGCATTATCACAACAAACCACTCTATAGTAGGGAGCATTATCACAACAAACCACACTCCATAGTAGGATCATTATCACAACAATACACTCTATAGTAGGGAGCATTATCACAACAAACCACACTCTATAGTAGGATCATTATCACAACAAACCACACTCTATAGTAGGGAGCATTATCACAACAAACCTCACTCTATAGTAGGAGCATTATCACAACAAACCACTCTATAGTAGGAGCATTATCACAACAAACCACACTCTATAGTTTTAGCATTATCACAACAAACCACTCTATAGTAGGGAGCATTATCACAACAAACCACACTCTATAGTAGGGAGCATTATCACAACAAACCACACTATAGTAGGGAGCATTATCACAGCAAACCACACTCTATAGTAGGAGCATTATCACAACAGACCACACTCTATAGTAGGATCATTATCACAACAAACCACTCTATAGTAGGGAGCATTATCACAACAAACCACACTCTATAGTAGGAGCATTATCACAACAAACCACACTCTAAAGTAGGAGCATTATCACAACAAACCACACTCTATAGTTGGGAGCATTATCACAACAAACCACACTCTATAGTAGGAGCATTATCACAACAAACCACACTCTATAGTAGGAGCATTATCACAACAAACCACACTATAGTAGGAGCATTATCACAACAAACCACACTCTATAGTGGGGAGCATTATCACAACAAACCACACTCTATAGTAGGGAGCATTATCACAACAAACCACTCTATAGTAGGAGCATTATCACAACAAACCACACTCTATAGTAGGATCATTATCACAACAAACCACACCATGGTGGGAGGGAAGACCATGTAGAGTTACAGTATATAGGGCTGACTGGGGGGAAGACCATGTAGAGTTACAGTATATAGGGCTGACTGGGAGGGAAGACCATGTAGAGTTACAGTATATAGGGCTGACTGGGGGGGAAGACCATGTAGAGTTACAGTATATAGGGCTGACTGGGGGGAAGACCGTGTAGAGTTACAGTATATAGGGCTGACTGGGGGGAAGACCATGTAGAGTTACAGTATATAGGGCTGACTGGGGGGGAAGACCATGTAGAGTTACAGCATATAGGGCTGACTGGGAGGGAAGACCATGTAGAGTTACAGTATGTAGGGCTGACTGGGAGGGAAGACCATGTAGAGTTACAGTATATAGGCTGACTGGGAGGGAAGACCATGTAGAGTTACAATATATAGGGCTGACTGGGAGGGAGACCATGTAGAGTTACAGTATATAGGGCTGACTGGGGGGAAGACCATGTAGAGTTACAGTATATAGGGCTGACTGGGGGGGAAGACCATGTAGAATTACAGTATATAGGGCTGACTGGGGGGGAAGACCATGTAGAGTTACAGTATATAGGGCTGACTGGGAGGGAAGACCATGTAGAGTTACAGTATATAGGGCTGACTGGGGGGGAAGACCATGTAGAGTTACAGTATATAGGGCTGACTGGGGGGGAAGACCATGTAGAGTTACAGTATATAGGGCTGACTGGGGGGGAAGACCATGTAGAGTTACAGTATATAGGGCTGACTGGGGGGGAAGACCATGTAGAGTTACAGTATATAGGGCTGACTGGGAGGGAAGACCATGTAGAGTTACAGTATATAGGGCTGACTGGGAGGGAAGACCGTGTAGAGTTACAGTATATAGGGCTGACTGGGGGGAAGACCATGTAGAGTTACAGTATATAGGGCTGACTGGGAGGGGGGAAGACCATGTAGAGTTACAGTATATAGGGCTGACTGGGGGGGAAGACCATGTAGAGTTACAGTATATAGGGCTGACTGGGGGGGAAGACCATGTAGAGTTACAGTATATAGGGCTGACTGGGGGGAAGACCATGTAGAGTTACAGTATATAGGGCTGACTGGGGGGAAGACAATGTAGAGTTACAGTATATAGGGCTGACTGGGGGGAAGACCATGTAGAGTTACAGTATATAGGGCTGACTGGGGGGAAGACCGTGTAGAGTTACAGTATATAGGGCTGACTGGGGGGAAGACCATGTAGAGTTACAGTATATAGGGCTGACTGGGGGGAAGACCATGTAGAGTTACAGTATATAGGGCTGACTGGGAGGGAAGACCATGTAGAGTTACAGTATATAGGGCTGACTGTGGGGAAGACCATGTAGAGTTACAGTATATAGGGCTGACTGGGAGGGAAGACCATGTAGAGTTACAGTATATAGGGCTGACTGGGGGGAAGACCATGTAGAGTTACAGTATATAGGGCTGACTGGGGGGAAGACCATGTAGAGTTACAGTATATAGGGCTGACTGGGGGGGAAGACCATGTAGAGTTACAGTATATAGGGCTGACTGGGGGGAAGACCATGTAGAGTTACAGTATATAGGGCTGACTGTGGGGAAGACCATGTAGAGTTACAGTATATAGGGCTGACTGGGAGGGAAGACCATGTAGAGTTACAGTATATAGGGCTGACTGGGGGGAAGACCATGTAGAGTTACAGTATATAGGGCTGACTGGGGGGAAGACCGTGTAGAGTTACAGTATATAGGGCTGACTGGGGGGAAGACCATGTAGAGTTACAGTATATAGGGCTGACTGGGGGGAAGACCATGTAGAGTTACAGTATATAGGGCTGACTGGGAGGGAAGACCATGTAGAGTTACAGTATATAGGGCTGACTGTGGGGAAGACCATGTAGAGTTACAGTATATAGGGCTGACTGGGGGGAAGACCATGTAGAGTTACAGTATATAGGGCTGACTGGGAGGGAAGACCATGTAGAGTTACAGTATATAGGGCTGACTGGGGGGAAGACCATGTAGAGTTACAGTATATAGGGCTGACTGGGAGGGAAGACCATGTAGAGTTACAGTATATAGGGCTGACTGGGAGGGAAGACCATGTAGAGTTACAGTATATAGGGCTGACTGGGAGGGAAGACCATGTAGAGTTACAGTATATAGGGCTGACTGGGAGGGAAGACCATGTAGAGTTACAGTATATAGGGCTGACTGGGGGGAAGACCATGTAGAGTTACAGTATATAGGGCTGACTGGGGGGAAGACCATGTAGAGTTACAGTATATAGGGCTGACTGGGAGGGAAGACCATGTAGAGTTACAGTATATAGGGCTGACTGGGGGGAAGACCATGTAGAGTTACAGTATATAGGGCTGACTGGGAGGGAAGACCATGTAGAGTTACAGTATATAGGGCTGACTGGGAGGGAAGACCATGTAGAGTTACAGTATATAGGGCTGACTGGGAGGGAAGACCATGTAGAGTTACAGTATATAGGGCTGACTGGGGGGAAGACCATGTAGAGTTACAGTATATAGGGCTGACTGGGAGGGAAGACCATGTAGAGTTACAGTATATAGGGCTGACTGTGGGGAAGACCATGTAGAGTTACAGTATATAGGGCTGACTGGGGGGAAGACCATGTAGAGTTACAGTATATAGGGCTGACTGGGGGGAAGACCATGTAGAGTTACAGTATATAGGGCTGACTGGGAGGGAAGACCATGTAGAGTTACAGTATATAGGGCTGACTGGGGGGGGAAGACCATGTAGAGTTACATTATATAGGGCTGACTGGGGGGGAAGACCATGTAGAGTTACAGTATATAGGGCTGACTGGGGGGAAGACCATGTAGAGTTACAGTATATAGGGCTGACTGGGGGGGAAGACCATGTAGAGTTACAGTATATAGGGCTGACTGGGAGGGAAGACCATGTAGAGTTACAGTATATAGGGCTGACTGGGGGGGAAGACCATGTAGAGTTACAGTATATAGGGCTGACTGGGGGGAAGACCATGTAGAGTTACAGTATATAGGGCTGACTGTGGGGAAGACCATGTAGAGTTACAGTATATAGGGCTGACTGGGAGGGAAGACCATGTAGAGTTACAGTATATAGGGCTGACTGGGGGGGAAGACCATGTAGAGTTACAGTATATAGGGCTGACTGGGGGGGAAGACCATGTAGAGTTACAGTATATAGGGCTGACTGGGGGGAAGACCATGTAGAGTTACAGTATATAGGGCTGACTGGGAGGGAAGACCATGTAGAGTTACAGTATATAGGGCTGACTGGGGGGGAAGACCATGTAGAGTTACAGTATATAGGGCTGACTGGGGGGAAGACCGTGTAGAGTTACAGTATATAGGGCTGACTGGGGGGGAGACCATGTAGAGTTACAGTATATAGGGCTGACTGGGGGGGAAGACCATGTAGAGTTACAGTATATAGGGCTGACTGTGGGGAAGACCATGTAGAGTTACAGTATATAGGGCTGACTGTGGGGAAGACCATGTAGAGATACTGTAACTCCACATGGTCTTCCCCCCAGTCAGCCCTATATACTGTAACTCTACATGGTCTTCCCCCCCAGTCAGCCCTATATACTGTAACTCTACATGGTCTTCCCCCCCAGTCAGCCCTATATACTGTAACTCTACATGGTCTTCCCCCCAGTCTGCCCTATATACTGTAACTCTACATGGTCTTCCCTCCCAGTCAGCCCTATATACTGTAACTCTACATGGTCTTCTTATAGTCGGAGCATTATCACAGCAAACCACACTCTATAGTAGGGAGCATTATCACAACAGACCACACTCTATAGTAGGATCATTATCACAACAAACCACTCTATAGTAGGGAGCATTATCACAACAAACCACACTCTATAGTAGGGAGCATTATCACAACAAACCACACTCTATAGTAGGATCATTATCACAACAAACCACACTCTATAGTAGGAGCATTATCACAACAAACCACACTCTATAGTAGGGAGCATTATCACAACAAACCACACTCTATAGTAGGGAGCATTATCACAACAAACCACACTCTATAGTAGGATCATTATCACAACAATACACTCTATAGTAGGGAGCATTATCACGACAAACCACACTCTATAGTAGGAGCATTATCACAACAAACCACACTCTATAGTAGGAGCATTATCACAACAAACCACTCTATAGTAGGGAGCATTATCACAACAAACCACACTCTATAGTAGGAGCATTATCACAACAAACCACACTCTATAGTAGGAGCATTATCACAACAAACCACACTCTAAAGTAGGAGCATTATCACAACAAACCACACTCTATAGTAGGATCATTATCACAACAAACCACACTCTATAGTAGGGAGCATTATCACAACAAACCACACTCTATAGTAGGAGCATTATCACAACAAACCACACTCTATAGTAGGAGCATTATCACAGCAAACCACACTCTATAGTAGGGAGCATTATCACAACAAACCACACTCTATAGTAGGGAGCATTATCACAACAAACCACACTCTATAGTAGGAGCATTATCACAACAAACCACTCTATAGTAGGAGCATTATCACAACAAACCACACTCTATAGTAGGAGCATTATCACAGCAAACCACTCTATAGTAGGAGCATTATCACAACAAACCACTCTATAGTAGGAGCATTATCACAACAAACCACTCTATAGTAGGGAGCATTATCACAACAAACCACACTCTATAGTAGGGAGCATTAACACAACAAACCACACTATAGTAGGGAGCATTATCACAACAAACCACTCTATAGTAGGGAGCATTATCACAACAAACCACACTCCATAGTAGGATCATTATCACAACAATACACTCTATAGTAGGGAGCATTATCACAACAAACCACACTCTATAGTAGGATCATTATCACAACAAACCACACTCTATAGTAGGGAGCATTATCACAACAAACCACACTCTATAGTAGGAGCATTATCACAACAAACCACTCTATGGTAGGAGCATTATCACAACAAACCACACTCTATAGTTTTAGCATTATCACAACAAACCACTCTATAGTAGGGAGCATTATCACAACAAACCACACTCTATAGTAGGGAGCATTATCACAACAAACCACACTATAGTAGGGAGCATTATCACAGCAAACCACACTCTATAGTAGGAGCATTATCACAACAGACCACACTCTATAGTAGGATCATTATCACAACAAACCACACTCTATAGTAGGAGCATTATCACAACAAACCACTCTATAGTAGGGAGCATTATCACAACAAACCACACTCTATAGTAGGAGCATTATCACAACAAACCACACTCTATAGTAGGAGCATTATCACAACAAACCACACTCTAAAGTAGGAGCATTATCACAACAAACCACACTCTATAGTAGGATCATTATCACAACAAACCACTCTATAGTAGGGAGCATTATCACAACAAACCACACTCTATAGTAGGAGCATTATCACAACAAACCACACTCTATAGTAGGAGCATTATCACAGCAAACCACACTCTATAGTAGGGAGCATTATCACAACAAACCACACTCTATAGTAGGGAGCATTATCACAACAAACCACACTCTATAGTAGGAGCATTATCACAACAAACCACTTTATAGTAGGAGCATTATCACAACAAACCACACTCTATAGTAGGAGCATTATCACAGCAAACCACTCTATAGTAGGAGCATTATCACAACAAACCACACTCTATAGTAGGAGCATTATCACAACAAACCACTCTATAGTAGGGAGCATTATCACAACAAACCACACTCTATAGTAGGGAGCATTATCACAACAAACCACACTATAGTAGGGAGCATTATCACAACAAACCACTCTATAGTAGGGAGCATTATCACAACAAACCACACTCCATAGTAGGATCATTATCACAACAATACACTCTATAGTAGGGAGCATTATCACAACAAACCACACTCTATAGTAGGATCATTATCACAACAAACCACACTCTATAGTAGGGAGCATTATCACAACAAACCTCACTCTATAGTAGGAGCATTATCACAACAAACCACTCTATAGTAGGAGCATTATCACAACAAACCACACTCTATAGTTTTAGCATTATCACAACAAACCACTCTATAGTAGGGAGCATTATCACAACAAACCACACTCTATAGTAGGGAGCATTATCACAACAAACCACACTATAGTAGGGAGCATTATCACAGCAAACCACACTCTATAGTAGGAGCATTATCACAACAGACCACACTCTATAGTAGGATCATTATCACAACAAACCACTCTATAGTAGGGAGCATTATCACAACAAACCACACTCTATAGTAGGAGCATTATCACAACAAACCACACTCTAAAGTAGGAGCATTATCACAACAAACCACACTCTATAGTTGGGAGCATTATCACAACAAACCACACTCTATAGTAGGAGCATTATCACAACAAACCACACTCTATAGTAGGAGCATTATCACAACAAACCACACTATAGTAGGAGCATTATCACAACAAACCACACTCTATAGTGGGGAGCATTATCACAACAAACCACACTCTATAGTAGGGAGCATTATCACAACAAACCACTCTATAGTAGGAGCATTATCACAACAAACCACACTCTATAGTAGGATCATTATCACAACAAACCACACCATGGTGGGAGGGAAGACCATGTAGAGTTACAGTATATAGGGCTGACTGGGAGGGAAGACCATGTAGAGTTACAGTATATAGGGCTGACTGGGGGGGAAGACCATGTAGAGTTACAGTATATAGGGCTGACTGGGGGGAAGACCGTGTAGAGTTACAGTATATAGGGCTGACTGGGGGGAAGACCATGTAGAGTTACAGTATATAGGGCTGACTGGGGGGGAAGACCATGTAGAGTTACAGCATATAGGGCTGACTGGGAGGGAAGACCATGTAGAGTTACAGTATGTAGGGCTGACTGGGAGGGAAGACCATGTAGAGTTACAGTATATAGGCTGACTGGGAGGGAAGACCATGTAGAGTTACAATATATAGGGCTGACTGGGAGGGAGACCATGTAGAGTTACAGTATATAGGGCTGACTGGGGGGAAGACCATGTAGAGTTACAGTATATAGGGCTGACTGGGGGGGAAGACCATGTAGAATTACAGTATATAGGGCTGACTGGGGGGGAAGACCATGTAGAGTTACAGTATATAGGGCTGACTGGGAGGGAAGACCATGTAGAGTTACAGTATATAGGGCTGACTGGGGGGGAAGACCATGTAGAGTTACAGTATATAGGGCTGACTGGGGGGGAAGACCATGTAGAGTTACAGTATATAGGGCTGACTGGGGGGGAAGACCATGTAGAGTTACAGTATATAGGGCTGACTGGGGGGGAAGACCATGTAGAGTTACAGTATATAGGGCTGACTGGGAGGGAAGACCATGTAGAGTTACAGTATATAGGGCTGACTGGGAGGGAAGACCGTGTAGAGTTACAGTATATAGGGCTGACTGGGGGGAAGACCATGTAGAGTTACAGTATATAGGGCTGACTGGGAGGGGGGAAGACCATGTAGAGTTACAGTATATAGGGCTGACTGGGGGGGAAGACCATGTAGAGTTACAGTATATAGGGCTGACTGGGGGGGAAGACCATGTAGAGTTACAGTATATAGGGCTGACTGGGGGGAAGACCATGTAGAGTTACAGTATATAGGGCTGACTGGGGGGAAGACAATGTAGAGTTACAGTATATAGGGCTGACTGGGGGGAAGACCATGTAGAGTTACAGTATATAGGGCTGACTGGGGGGAAGACCGTGTAGAGTTACAGTATATAGGGCTGACTGGGGGGAAGACCATGTAGAGTTACAGTATATAGGGCTGACTGGGGGGAAGACAATGTAGAGTTACAGTATATAGGGCTGACTGGGAGGGAAGACCATGTAGAGTTACAGTATATAGGGCTGACTGTGGGGAAGACCATGTAGAGTTACAGTATATAGGGCTGACTGGGAGGGAAGACCATGTAGAGTTACAGTATATAGGGCTGACTGGGGGGAAGACCATGTAGAGTTACAGTATATAGGGCTGACTGGGGGGAAGACCATGTAGAGTTACAGTATATAGGGCTGACTGGGGGGGGAAGACCATGTAGAGTTACAGTATATAGGGCTGACTGGGGGGAAGACCATGTAGAGTTACAGTATATAGGGCTGACTGTGGGGAAGACCATGTAGAGTTACAGTATATAGGGCTGACTGGGAGGGAAGACCATGTAGAGTTACAGTATATAGGGCTGACTGGGGGGAAGACCATGTAGAGTTACAGTATATAGGGCTGACTGGGGGGAAGACCGTGTAGAGTTACAGTATATAGGGCTGACTGGGGGGAAGACCATGTAGAGTTACAGTATATAGGGCTGACTGGGGGGAAGACCATGTAGAGTTACAGTATATAGGGCTGACTGGGAGGGAAGACCATGTAGAGTTACAGTATATAGGGCTGACTGTGGGGAAGACCATGTAGAGTTACAGTATATAGGGCTGACTGGGGGGAAGACCATGTAGAGTTACAGTATATAGGGCTGACTGGGAGGGAAGACCATGTAGAGTTACAGTATATAGGGCTGACTGGGGGGAAGACCATGTAGAGTTACAGTATATAGGGCTGACTGGGAGGGAAGACCATGTAGAGTTACAGTATATAGGGCTGACTGGGAGGGAAGACCATGTAGAGTTACAGTATATAGGGCTGACTGGGAGGGAAGACCATGTAGAGTTACAGTATATAGGGCTGACTGGGAGGGAAGACCATGTAGAGTTACAGTATATAGGGCTGACTGGGGGGGAAGACCATGTAGAGTTACAGTATATAGGGCTGACTGGGGGGAAGACCATGTAGAGTTACAGTATATAGGGCTGACTGGGAGGGAAGACCATGTAGAGTTACAGTATATAGGGCTGACTGGGGGGAAGACCATGTAGAGTTACAGTATATAGGGCTGACTGGGAGGGAAGACCATGTAGAGTTACAGTATATAGGGCTGACTGGGAGGGAAGACCATGTAGAGTTACAGTATATAGGGCTGACTGGGAGGGAAGACCATGTAGAGTTACAGTATATAGGGCTGACTGGGGGGAAGACCATGTAGAGTTACAGTATATAGGGCTGACTGGGAGGGAAGACCATGTAGAGTTACAGTATATAGGGCTGACTGTGGGGAAGACCATGTAGAGTTACAGTATATAGGGCTGACTGGGGGGAAGACCATGTAGAGTTACAGTATATAGGGCTGACTGGGGGGAAGACCATGTAGAGTTACAGTATATAGGGCTGACTGGGAGGGAAGACCATGTAGAGTTACAGTATATAGGGCTGACTGGGGGGGAAGACCATGTAGAGTTACATTATATAGGGCTGACTGGGGGGGAAGACCATGTAGAGTTACAGTATATAGGGCTGACTGGGGGGAAGACCATGTAGAGTTACAGTATATAGGGCTGACTGGGGGGGAAGACCATGTAGAGTTACAGTATATAGGGCTGACTGGGAGGGAAGACCATGTAGAGTTACAGTATATAGGGCTGACTGGGGGGGAAGACCATGTAGAGTTACAGTATATAGGGCTGACTGGGGGGAAGACCATGTAGAGTTACAGTATATAGGGCTGACTGTGGGGAAGACCATGTAGAGTTACAGTATATAGGGCTGACTGGGAGGGAAGACCATGTAGAGTTACAGTATATAGGGCTGACTGGGGGGGAAGACCATGTAGAGTTACAGTATATAGGGCTGACTGGGGGGGAAGACCATGTAGAGTTACAGTATATAGGGCTGACTGGGGGGAAGACCATGTAGAGTTACAGTATATAGGGCTGACTGGGAGGGAAGACCATGTAGAGTTACAGTATATAGGGCTGACTGGGGGGGAAGACCATGTAGAGTTACAGTATATAGGGCTGACTGGGGGGAAGACCGTGTAGAGTTACAGTATATAGGGCTGACTGGGGGGAAGACCATGTAGAGTTACAGTATATAGGGCTGACTGGGGGGGAAGACCATGTAGAGTTACAGTATATAGGGCTGACTGGGAGGGAAGACCATGTAGAGTTACAGTATGTAGGGCTGACTGGGAGGGAAGACCATGTAGAGTTACAGTATATAGGGCTGACTGGGATGGAAGACCATGTAGAGTTACAGTATATAGGGCTGACTGTGGGGAAGACCATGTAGAGTTACAGTATATAGGGCTGACTGGGAGGGAAGACCATGTAGAGTTACAGTATATAGGGCTGACTGGGGGGAAGACCATGTAGAGTTACAGTATATAGGGCTGACTGGGGGGAAGACCATGTAGAGTTACAGTATATAGGGCTGACTGGGGGGGGAAGACCATGTAGAGTTACAGTATATAGGGCTGACTGGGGGGAAGACCATGTAGAGTTACAGTATATAGGGCTGACTGTGGGGAAGACCATGTAGAGTTACAGTATATAGGGCTGACTGGGAGGGAAGACCATGTAGAGTTACAGTATATAGGGCTGACTGGGGGGGAAGACCATGTAGAGTTACAGTATATAGGGCTGACTGGGGGGAAGACCATGTAGAGTTACAGTATATAGGGCTGACTGGGGGGAAGACCATGTAGAGTTACAGTATATAGGGCTGACTGTGGGGAAGACCATGTAGAGTTACAGTATATAGGGCTGACTGGGAGGGAAGACCATGTAGAGTTACAGTATATGGGGGTGACTGGGAGGGAGACCATGTAGAGTTACAGTATATAGGGCTGACTGGGGGGGAAGACCATGTAGAGTTACAGTATATAGGGCTGACTGGGAGGGAAGACCATGTAGAGTTACAGTATATAGGGCTGACTGGGGGGAAGACCGTGTAGAGTTACAGTATATAGGGCTGACTGGGGGGGAAGACCATGTAGAGTTACAGTATATAGGGCTGACTGGGAGGGAAGACCATGTAGAGTTACAGTATATAGGGCTGACTGGGGGGGAAGACTGTGTAGAGTTACAGTATATAGGGCTGACTGGGGGGAAGACCATGTAGAGTTACAGTATATAGGGCTGACTGGGAGGGAAGACCATGTAGAGTTACAGTATATAGGGCTGACTGGGGGGAAGACTGTGTAGAGTTACAGTATATAGGGCTGACTGGGGGGGGAAGACCATGTAGAGTTACAGTATATAGGGCTGACTGGGGGGAAGACCATGTAGAGTTACAGTATATAGGGCTGACTGTGGGGAAGACCATGTAGAGTTACAGTATATAGGGCTGACTGGGAGGGAAGACCATGTAGAGTTACAGTATATAGGGCTGACTGGGGGGGGAAGACCATGTAGAGTTACAGTATATAGGGCTGACTGGGGGGAAGACCATGTAGAGTTACAGTATATAGGGCTGACTGGGGGGGGAAGACCATGTAGAGTTACAGTATATAGGGCTGACTGGGGGGAAGACCATGTAGAGTTACAGTATATAGGGCTGAC
>NW_027666154.1:0-1000 GCF_963924005.1 Protomyctophum bolini
GCAACAACCTCGCTATGAACTGTGCTGCAGCATACATAGTCTATTACTTTACAAGAGACATAATGTAACGTGATGCAAATACATAATGCAAGTATAAAGACAGCAACATTTTGTAGAAATAATATTTAATTGGTAATTCCCTGATTATATATTTCTATTAAATATATAATTTAATATACTATCTACTAAATGTATGCCCCACTGTGTTACACTATGGTGTCACACAAAAGTAGCAAAATAGCCAATGTACAAGCTCAAAACAATGTGACACATTGTGAGCTTGTATATCGGCAATTTCTTTCTTAGAAAAACAAAGTGACAGTGAAAGTAAAAGTCTGTCTGTGGGTTTCATAAACATTGAAACAATGTTTTCGTAAGTAAGAGCTTCTAAGTAAGAGTAGTGAGGTTCCCCTGCATGGCCTACTACAGTGAAGGTGAGGCCAGTGAGAATGTTCATTCTCTGGCTCCCTCTGCTGGATGTTAACAACTTAACAAGCAACTGAATGAAAACACACTGAATGGAATTGTTGTCCAAGGACCAATTAATCGCACGCACACACGCACACACACACACACACACACACACACACACACACACACACACACACACACACACACACACACACACACACACACACACACACACACACACACACACACACACACACACACACACACACAGTCTTCTGCAAATGGTCGCCATCAGATTTAACATGCCTTACAAAATGCGACATTTGCGTCAGCCTTACAGATGTCACGAGGACTGCATAATGATGCATCTTTTAAAAATATTACTGGAGCATACAGAGCATCAAATGAATCAAAGGAAGACAGCAAAACGCTATTTTGGTAAGGAACAGCTACATAATAATTATACATCTTACTGTATGCAATCAGGATTCAAGATTTTGTGAAAGGTGCTACATAATGTTCATTACAGACATGGGGTGAAATTGTACACAAAATAGTCTCCCGAGATGGTTCCATTTGTACACTCAGA
>NW_027666153.1:0-20061 GCF_963924005.1 Protomyctophum bolini
TTCATCCCAACACAGTTATAGGGCCATACGGTACATAGTTTTCAAGTTACAGACTAAGCTAAGCAAAAGTGACCAGGCCTTTTTACTGTGAAAATGGCACTTTGGGACTGTGAAAGTGACATTTGGCCCTGTTGTCCCAAACTGCCCAGCACTTCCCACATTGCTCAAAGTGGCTAGCTTTCATCCCAACACAGTTTATAGGGCCATACGGTACATAGTTTTCAAGTTACAGACTAAGCTAAGCAAAATGAATCTTTTTTTTTTTACTGTGAAAACGGCACTTTGGGACTGTGAAAGTGACATTTTGGCCCTGTTGTCCCAAACTGCCCCAGCACTTCCACATTGCTCAAAGTGGCTAGCTTTCATCCAACACAGTTTATAGGGCCATACGGTACATAGTTTTCAAGTTACAGACTAAGCTAAGCAAAGTGAACCAGGCCTTTTACTGTGAAAATGGCACTTTGGGACTGTGAAAGTGACATTTTGGCCCTGTTGTCCCAAACTGCCCCAGCACTTCCCACATTGCTCAAGTGGCTAGCTTTCATCCCAACACAGTTTATAGGGCCATACGGTACATAGTTTTCAAGTTACAGACTAAGCTAAGCAAAAGTGAACCAGGCCTTTTTACTGTGAAAATGGCACTTTGGGACTGTGAAAGTGACATTTGGCCCTGTTGTCCCAAACTGCCCCAGCACTTCCCACATTGCTCAAAGTGGCTAGCTTTCATCGCAACACAGTTTATAGGGCCATACGGTACATAGTTTTCAAGTACAGACTAAGCTAAGCAAAAGTGAACCAGGCCTTTTTACTGTGAAAATGGCACTTTGGGACTGTGAAAGTGACATTTGGCCTGTTCGTTCCCTGTTGTCCCCAAACTGCCCAGCTCTTGCCACAATGCTCAAAGTGGCTAGCTTTCATCCCAACACAGTTTATAGGGCCATACGGTACATAGTTTTCAAGTTACAGACTAAGCTAAGCAAAAGTGAACCAGGCCTTTTTACTGTGAAAATGGCACTTTGGGACTGTGAAAGTGACATTTTGGCCCTGTTGTCCCAAACTGCCCCAGCACTTCCCACACTGCTCAAAGTGGCTAGCTTTCATCCCAACACAGTTTATAGGGCCATACGGTACATAGTTTTCAAGTTACAGACTAAGCTAAGCAAAAGTGAACCAGGCCTTTTTACTGTGAAAATGGCACTTTGGGACTGTGAAAGTGACATTTTGGCCCTGTTGTCCCAAACTGCCCCAGCACTTCCCACATTGCTCAAAGTGGCTAGCTTTCATCCCAACACAGTTTATAGGGCCATACGGTACATAGTTTTCAAGTTACAGACTAAGCTAAGCAAAAGTGAACCAGGCCTTTTTACTGTGAAAATGGCACTTTGGGACTGTGAAAGTGACATTTTGGCCCTGTTGTCCCAAACTGCCCCAGCACTTTCCACATTGCTCAAAGTGGCTAGCTTTCATCCCAACACAGTTTATAGGGCCATACGGTACATAGTTTTCAAGTTACAGACTAAGCTAAGCAAAAGTGAACCAGGCCTTTTTACTGTGAAAATGGCACTTTGGGACTGTGAAAGTGACATTTTGGCCCTGTTCGTTCCCTGTTGTCCCAAACTGCCCCAGCTCTTGCCACAATGCTCAAAGTGGCTAGCTTTCATCCCAACACAGTTTATAGGGCCATACGGTACGTAGTTTTCAAGTTACAGACTAAGCTAAGCAAAAGTGAACCAGGCCTTTTTACTGTGAAAATGGCACTTTGGGACTGTGAAAGTGACATTTTGGCCCTGTTGTCCCAAACTGCCCCAGCACTTCCCACATTGCTCAAAGTGGCTAGCTTTCATCCCAACACAGTTTATAGGGCCATACGGTACATAGTTTTCAAGTTACAGACTAAGCTAAGCAAAAGTGAACCAGGCCTTTTTACTGTGAAAATGGCACTTTGGGACTGTGAAAGTGACATTTTGGCCCTGTTGTCCCAAACTGCCCCAGCACTTCCCACATTGCTCAAAGTGGCTAGCTTTCATCCCAACACAGTTTATAGGGCCATACGGTACATAGTTTTCAAGTTACAGACAAAGCTAAGCAAAATGAATCTTTTTTTTTTTACTGTGAAAACGGCACTTTGGGACTGTGAAAGTGACATTTTGGCCCTGTTGTCCCAAACTGCCCCAGCACTTCCCACATTGCTCAAAGTGGCTAGCTTTCATCCCAACACAGTTTATAGGGCCATACGGTACATAGTTTTCAAGTTACAGACTAAGCTAAGCAAAATGAATCTGTTTTTTTTACTGTGAAAATGGCACTTTGGGACTGTGAAAGTGACATTTTGGCCCTGTTGTCCCAAACTGCCCCAGCACTTCCCACATTGCTCAAAGTGGCTAGCTTTCATCCCAACACAGTTTATAGGGCCATACGGTACATAGTTTTCAAGTTACAGACTAAGCTAAGCAAAAGTGAACCAGGCCTTTTTACTGTGAAAATGGCACTTTGGGACTGTGAAAGTGACATTTTGGCCCTGTTGTCCCAAACTGCCCCAGCACTTCCCACATTGCTCAAAGTGGCTAGCTTTCATCCCAACACAGTTTATAGGGCCATACGGTACATAGTTTTCAAGTTACAGACTAAGCTAAGCAAAATGAATCTGTTTTTTTTTACTGTGAAAATGGCACTTTGGGACTGTGAAAGTGACATTTTGGCCCTGTTGTCCCAAACTGCCCCAGCACTTCCCACATTGCTCAAAGTGGCTAGCTTTCATCCCAACACAGTTTATAGGGCCATACGGTACATAGTTTTCAAGTTACAGACTAAGCTAAGCAAAAGTGAACCAGGCCTTTTTACAGTGAAAATGGCACTTTGGGACTGTGAAAGTGACATTTTGGCCCTGTTGTCCCAAACTGCCCCAGCACTTCCCACATTGCTCAAAGTGGCTAGCTTTCATCCCAACACAGTTTATAGGGCCATACGGTACATAGTTTTCAAGTTACAGACTAAGCTAAGCAAAAGTGAACCAGGCCTTTTTACTGTGAAAATGGCACTTTGGGACTGTGAAAGTGACATTTTGGCCCTGTTGTCCCAAACTGCCCCAGCACTTCCCACATTGCTCAAAGTGGCTAGCTTTCATCCCAACACAGTTTATAGGGCCATACGGTACATAGTTTTCAAGTTACAGACTAAGCTAAGCAAAATGAATCTTTTTTTTTACTGTGAAAACGGCACTTTGGGACTGTGAAAGTGACATTTTGGCCCTGTTGTCCCAAACTGCCCCAGCACTTCCCACATTGCTCAAAGTGGCTAGCTTTCATCCCAACACAGTTTATAGGGCCATACGGTACATAGTTTTCAAGTTACAGACTAAGCTAAGCAAAAGTGAACCAGGCCTTTTTACTGTGAAAATGGCACTTTGGGACTGTGAAAGTGACATTTTGGCCCTGTTGTCCCAAACTGCCCCAGCACTTCCCACATTGCTCAAAGTGGCTAGCTTTCATCCCAACACAGTTTATAGGGCCATACGGTACATAGTTTTCAAGTTACAGACTAAGCTAAGCAAAAGTGAACCAGGCCTTTTTACTGTGAAAATGGCACTTTGGGACTGTGAAAGTGACATTTTGGCCCTGTTGTCCCAAACTGCCCCAGCACTTCCCACATTGCTCAAAGTGGCTAGCTTTCATCCCAACACAGTTTATAGGGCCATACGGTACATAGTTTTCAAGTTACAGACTAAGCTAAGCAAAAGTGAACCAGGCCTTTTTACTGTGAAAATGGCACTTTGGGACTGTGAAAGTGACATTTTGGCCCTGTTCGTTCCCTGTTGTCCCAAACTGCCCCAGCTCTTGCCACAATGCTCAAAGTGGCTAGCTTTCATCCCAACACAGTTTATAGGGCCATACGGTACATAGTTTTCAAGTTACAGACTAAGCTAAGCAAAAGTGAACCAGGCCTTTTTACTGTGAAAATGGCACTTTGGGACTGTGAAAGTGACATTTTGGCCCTGTTGTCCCAAACTGCCCCAGCACTTCCCACACTGCTCAAAGTGGCTAGCTTTCATCCCAACACAGTTTATAGGGCCATACGGTACATAGTTTTCAAGTTACAGACTAAGCTAAGCAAAAGTGAACCAGGCCTTTTTACTGTGAAAATGGCACTTTGGGACTGTGAAAGTGACATTTTGGCCCTGTTGTCCCAAACTGCCCCAGCACTTCCCACATTGCTCAAAGTGGCTAGCTTTCATCCCAACACAGTTTATAGGGCCATACGGTACATAGTTTTCAAGTTACAGACTAAGCTAAGCAAAAGTGAACCAGGCCTTTTTACTGTGAAAATGGCACTTTGGGACTGTGAAAGTGACATTTTGGCCCTGTTGTCCCAAACTGCCCCAGCACTTCCCACATTGCTCAAAGTGGCTAGCTTTCATCCCAACACAGTTTATAGGGCCATACGGTACATAGTTTTCAAGTTACAGACTAAGCTAAGCAAAAGTGAACCAGGCCTTTTTACTGTGAAAATGGCACTTTGGGACTGTGAAAGTGACATTTTGGCCCTGTTGTCCCAAACTGCCCCAGCACTTCCCACATTGCTCAAAGTGGCTAGCTTTCATCCCAACACAGTTTATAGGGCCATACGGTACATAGTTTTCAAGTTACAGACTAAGCTAAGCAAAATGAATCTTTTTTTTTTACTGTGAAAACGGCACTTTGGGACTGTGAAAGTGACATTTTGGCCCTGTTGTCCCAAACTGCCCCAGCACTTCCCACATTGCTCAAAGTGGCTAGCTTTCATCCCAACACAGTTTATAGGGCCATACGGTACATAGTTTTCAAGTTACAGACTAAGCTAAGCAAAAGTGAACCAGGCCTTTTTACTGTGAAAATGGCACTTTGGGACTGTGAAAGTGACATTTTGGCCCTGTTGTCCCAAACTGCCCCAGCACTTCCCACATTGCTCAAAGTGGCTAGCTTTCATCCCAACACAGTTTATAGGGCCATACGGTACATAGTTTTCAAGTTACAGACTAAGCTAAGCAAAAGTGAACCAGGCCTTTTTACTGTGAAAATGGCACTTTGGGACTGTGAAAGTGACATTTTGGCCCTGTTGTCCCAAACTGCCCCAGCACTTCCCACATTGCTCAAAGTGGCTAGCTTTCATCCCAACACAGTTTATAGGGCCATACGGTACATAGTTTTCAAGTTACAGACTAAGCTAAGCAAAAGTGAACCAGGCCTTTTTACTGTGAAAATGGCACTTTGGGACTGTGAAAGTGACATTTTGGCCCTGTTCGTTCCCTGTTGTCCCAAACTGCCCCAGCTCTTGCCACAATGCTCAAAGTGGCTAGCTTTCATCCCAACACAGTTTATAGGGCCATACGGTACATAGTTTTCAAGTTACAGACTAAGCTAAGCAAAAGTGAACCAGGCCTTTTTACTGTGAAAATGGCACTTTGGGACTGTGAAAGTGACATTTTGGCCCTGTTGTCCCAAACTGCCCCAGCACTTCCCACACTGCTCAAAGTGGCTAGCTTTCATCCCAACACAGTTTATAGGGCCATACGGTACATAGTTTTCAAGTTACAGACTAAGCTAAGCAAAAGTGAACCAGGCCTTTTTACTGTGAAAATGGCACTTTGGGACTGTGAAAGTGACATTTTGGCCCTGTTGTCCCAAACTGCCCCAGCACTTCCCACATTGCTCAAAGTGGCTAGCTTTCATCCCAACACAGTTTATAGGGCCATACGGTACATAGTTTTCAAGTTACAGACTAAGCTAAGCAAAAGTGAACCAGGCCTTTTTACTGTGAAAATGGCACTTTGGGACTGTGAAAGTGACATTTTGGCCCTGTTGTCCCAAACTGCCCCAGCACTTCCCACATTGCTCAAAGTGGCTAGCTTTCATCCCAACACAGTTTATAGGGCCATACGGTACATAGTTTTCAAGTTACAGACTAAGCTAAGCAAAATGAATCTTTTTTTTTTACTGTGAAAACGGCACTTTGGGACTGTGAAAGTGACATTTTGGCCCTGTTGTCCCAAACTGCCCCAGCACTTCCCACATTGCTCAAAGTGGCTAGCTTTCATCCCAACACAGTTTATAGGGCCATACGGTACATAGTTTTCAAGTTACAGACTAAGCTAAGCAAAAGTGAACCAGGCCTTTTTACTGTGAAAATGGCACTTTGGGACTGTGAAAGTGACATTTTGGCCCTGTTGTCCCAAACTGCCCCAGCACTTCCCACATTGCTCAAAGTGGCTAGCTTTCATCCCAACACAGTTTATAGGGCCATACGGTACATAGTTTTCAAGTTACAGACTAAGCTAAGCAAAAGTGAACCAGGCCTTTTTACTGTGAAAATGGCACTTTGGGACTGTGAAAGTGACATTTTGGCCCTGTTCGTTCCCTGTTGTCCCAAACTGCCCCAGCTCTTGCCACAATGCTCAAAGTGGCTAGCTTTCATCCCAACACAGTTTATAGGGCCATACGGTACATAGTTTTCAAGTTACAGACTAAGCTAAGCAAAAGTGAACCAGGCCTTTTTACTGTGAAAATGGCACTTTGGGACTGTGAAAGTGACATTTTGGCCCTGTTGTCCCAAACTGCCCCAGCACTTCCCACACTGCTCAAAGTGGCTAGCTTTCATCCCAACACAGTTTATAGGGCCATACGGTACATAGTTTTCAAGTTACAGACTAAGCTAAGCAAAAGTGAACCAGGCCTTTTTACTGTGAAAATGGCACTTTGGGACTGTGAAAGTGACATTTTGGCCCTGTTGTCCCAAACTGCCCCAGCACTTCCCACATTGCTCAAAGTGGCTAGCTTTCATCCCAACACAGTTTATAGGGCCATACGGTACATAGTTTTCAAGTTACAGACTAAGCTAAGCAAAAGTGAACCAGGCCTTTTTACTGTGAAAATGGCACTTTGGGACTGTGAAAGTGACATTTTGGCCCTGTTGTCCCAAACTGCCCCAGCACTTCCCACATTGCTCAAAGTGGCTAGCTTTCATCCCAACACAGTTTATAGGGCCATACGGTACATAGTTTTCAAGTTACAGACTAAGCTAAGCAAAATGAATCTTTTTTTTTTACTGTGAAAACGGCACTTTGGGACTGTGAAAGTGACATTTTGGCCCTGTTGTCCCAAACTGCCCCAGCACTTCCCACATTGCTCAAAGTGGCTAGCTTTCATCCCAACACAGTTTATAGGGCCATACGGTACATAGTTTTCAAGTTACAGACTAAGCTAAGCAAAAGTGAACCAGGCCTTTTTACTGTGAAAATGGCACTTTGGGACTGTGAAAGTGACATTTTGGCCCTGTTGTCCCAAACTGCCCCAGCACTTCCCACATTGCTCAAAGTGGCTAGCTTTCATCCCAACACAGTTTATAGGGCCATACGGTACATAGTTTTCAAGTTACAGACTAAGCTAAGCAAAAGTGAACCAGGCCTTTTTACTGTGAAAATGGCACTTTGGGACTGTGAAAGTGACATTTTGGCCCTGTTGTCCCAAACTGCCCCAGCACTTCCCACATTGCTCAAAGTGGCTAGCTTTCATCCCAACACAGTTTATAGGGCCATACGGTACATAGTTTTCAAGTTACAGACTAAGCTAAGCAAAAGTGAACCAGGCCTTTTTACTGTGAAAATGGCACTTTGGGACTGTGAAAGTGACATTTTGGCCCTGTTGTCCCAAACTGCCCCAGCACTTCCCACATTGCTCAAAGTGGCTAGCTTTCATCCCAACACAGTTTATAGGGCCATACGGTACATAGTTTTCAAGTTACAGACAAAGCTAAGCAAAATGAATCTTTTTTTTTTTACTGTGAAAACGGCACTTTGGGACTGTGAAAGTGACATTTTGGCCCTGTTGTCCCAAACTGCCCCAGCACTTCCCACATTGCTCAAAGTGGCTAGCTTTCATCCCAACACAGTTTATAGGGCCATACGGTACATAGTTTTCAAGTTACAGACTAAGCTAAGCAAAATGAATCTGTTTTTTTTACTGTGAAAATGGCACTTTGGGACTGTGAAAGTGACATTTTGGCCCTGTTGTCCCAAACTGCCCCAGCACTTCCCACATTGCTCAAAGTGGCTAGCTTTCATCCCAACACAGTTTATAGGGCCATACGGTACATAGTTTTCAAGTTACAGACTAAGCTAAGCAAAAGTGAACCAGGCCTTTTTACTGTGAAAATGGCACTTTGGGACTGTGAAAGTGACATTTTGGCCCTGTTGTCCCAAACTGCCCCAGCACTTCCCACATTGCTCAAAGTGGCTAGCTTTCATCCCAACACAGTTTATAGGGCCATACGGTACATAGTTTTCAAGTTACAGACTAAGCTAAGCAAAATGAATCTGTTTTTTTTTTACTGTGAAAATGGCACTTTGGGACTGTGAAAGTGACATTTTGGCCCTGTTGTCCCAAACTGCCCCAGCACTTCCCACATTGCTCAAAGTGGCTAGCTTTCATCCCAACACAGTTTATAGGGCCATACGGTACATAGTTTTCAAGTTACAGACTAAGCTAAGCAAAAGTGAACCAGGCCTTTTTACTGTGAAAATGGCACTTTGGGACTGTGAAAGTGACATTTTGGCCCTGTTGTCCCAAACTGCCCCAGCACTTCCCACATTGCTCAAAGTGGCTAGCTTTCATCCCAACACAGTTTATAGGGCCATACGGTACATAGTTTTCAAGTTACAGACTAAGCTAAGCAAAAGTGAACCAGGCCTTTTTACTGTGAAAATGGCACTTTGGGACTGTGAAAGTGACATTTTGGCCCTGTTGTCCCAAACTGCCCCAGCACTTCCCACATTGCTCAAAGTGGCTAGCTTTCATCCCAACACAGTTTATAGGGCCATACGGTACATAGTTTTCAAGTTACAGACTAAGCTAAGCAAAATGAATCTTTTTTTTTTACTGTGAAAACGGCACTTTGGGACTGTGAAAGTGACATTTTGGCCCTGTTGTCCCAAACTGCCCCAGCACTTCCCACATTGCTCAAAGTGGCTAGCTTTCATCCCAACACAGTTTATAGGGCCATACGGTACATAGTTTTCAAGTTACAGACTAAGCTAAGCAAAAGTGAACCAGGCCTTTTTACTGTGAAAATGGCACTTTGGGACTGTGAAAGTGACATTTTGGCCCTGTTGTCCCAAACTGCCCCAGCACTTCCCACATTGCTCAAAGTGGCTAGCTTTCATCCCAACACAGTTTATAGGGCCATACGGTACATAGTTTTCAAGTTACAGACTAAGCTAAGCAAAAGTGAACCAGGCCTTTTTACTGTGAAAATGGCACTTTGGGACTGTGAAAGTGACATTTTGGCCCTGTTGTCCCAAACTGCCCCAGCACTTCCCACATTGCTCAAAGTGGCTAGCTTTCATCCCAACACAGTTTATAGGGCCATACGGTACATAGTTTTCAAGTTACAGACTAAGCTAAGCAAAAGTGAACCAGGCCTTTTTACTGTGAAAATGGCACTTTGGGACTGTGAAAGTGACATTTTGGCCCTGTTCGTTCCCTGTTGTCCCAAACTGCCCCAGCTCTTGCCACAATGCTCAAAGTGGCTAGCTTTCATCCCAACACAGTTTATAGGGCCATACGGTACATAGTTTTCAAGTTACAGACTAAGCTAAGCAAAAGTGAACCAGGCCTTTTTACTGTGAAAATGGCACTTTGGGACTGTGAAAGTGACATTTTGGCCCTGTTGTCCCAAACTGCCCCAGCACTTCCCACACTGCTCAAAGTGGCTAGCTTTCATCCCAACACAGTTTATAGGGCCATACGGTACATAGTTTTCAAGTTACAGACTAAGCTAAGCAAAAGTGAACCAGGCCTTTTTACTGTGAAAATGGCACTTTGGGACTGTGAAAGTGACATTTTGGCCCTGTTGTCCCAAACTGCCCCAGCACTTCCCACATTGCTCAAAGTGGCTAGCTTTCATCCCAACACAGTTTATAGGGCCATACGGTACATAGTTTTCAAGTTACAGACTAAGCTAAGCAAAAGTGAACCAGGCCTTTTTACTGTGAAAATGGCACTTTGGGACTGTGAAAGTGACATTTTGGCCCTGTTGTCCCAAACTGCCCCAGCACTTCCCACATTGCTCAAAGTGGCTAGCTTTCATCCCAACACAGTTTATAGGGCCATACGGTACATAGTTTTCAAGTTACAGACTAAGCTAAGCAAAAGTGAACCAGGCCTTTTTACTGTGAAAATGGCACTTTGGGACTGTGAAAGTGACATTTTGGCCCTGTTGTCCCAAACTGCCCCAGCACTTCCCACACTGCTCAAAGTGGCTAGCTTTCATCCCAACACAGTTTATAGGGCCATACGGTACATAGTTTTCAAGTTACAGACTAAGCTAAGCAAAAGTGAACCAGGCCTTTTTACTGTGAAAATGGCACTTTGGGACTGTGAAAGTGACATTTTGGCCCTGTTGTCCCAAACTGCCCCAGCACTTCCCACATTGCTCAAAGTGGCTAGCTTTCATCCCAACACAGTTTATAGGGCCATACGGTACATAGTTTTCAAGTTACAGACTAAGCTAAGCAAAAGTGAACCAGGCCTTTTTACTGTGAAAATGGCACTTTGGGACTGTGAAAGTGACATTTTGGCCCTGTTGTCCCAAACTGCCCCAGCACTTTCCACATTGCTCAAAGTGGCTAGCTTTCATCCCAACACAGTTTATAGGGCCATACGGTACATAGTTTTCAAGTTACAGACTAAGCTAAGCAAAAGTGAACCAGGCCTTTTTACTGTGAAAATGGCACTTTGGGACTGTGAAAGTGACATTTTGGCCCTGTTCGTTCCCTGTTGTCCCAAACTGCCCCAGCTCTTGCCACAATGCTCAAAGTGGCTAGCTTTCATCCCAACACAGTTTATAGGGCCATACGGTACATAGTTTTCAAGTTACAGACTAAGCTAAGCAAAAGTGAACCAGGCCTTTTTACTGTGAAAATGGCACTTTGGGACTGTGAAAGTGACATTTTGGCCCTGTTGTCCCAAACTGCCCCAGCACTTCCCACATTGCTCAAAGTGGCTAGCTTTCATCCCAACACAGTTTATAGGGCCATACGGTACATAGTTTTCAAGTTACAGACTAAGCTAAGCAAAAGTGAACCAGGCCTTTTTACTGTGAAAATGGCACTTTGGGACTGTGAAAGTGACATTTTGGCCCTGTTGTCCCAAACTGCCCCAGCACTTCCCACATTGCTCAAAGTGGCTAGCTTTCATCCCAACACAGTTTATATGGCCATACGGTACATAGTTTTCAAGTTACAGACAAAGCTAAGCAAAATGAATCTTTTTTTTTTTACTGTGAAAACGGCACTTTGGGACTGTGAAAGTGACATTTTGGCCCTGTTGTCCCAAACTGCCCCAGCACTTCCCACATTGCTCAAAGTGGCTAGCTTTCATCCCAACACAGTTTATAGGGCCATACGGTACATAGTTTTCAAGTTACAGACTAAGCTAAGCAAAATTAATCTTTTTTTTTTTACTGTGAAAACGGCACTTTGGGACTGTGAAAGTGACATTTTGGCCCTGTTGTCCCAAACTGCCCCAGCACTTCCCACATTGCTCAAAGTGGCTAGCTTTCATCCCAACACAGTTTATAGGGCCATACGGTACATAGTTTTCAAGTTACAGACTAAGCTAAGCAAAAGTGAACCAGGCCTTTTTACTGTGAAAATGGCACTTTGGGACTGTGAAAGTGACATTTTGGCCCTGTTGTCCCAAACTGCCCCAGCACTTCCCACATTGCTCAAAGTGGCTAGCTTTCATCCCAACACAGTTTATAGGGCCATACGGTACATAGTTTTCAAGTTACAGACTAAGCTAAGCAAAAGTGAACCAGGCCTTTTTACTGTGAAAATGGCACTTTGGGACTGTGAAAGTGACATTTTGGCCCTGTTGTCCCAAACTGCCCCAGCACTTCCCACATTGCTCAAAGTGGCTAGCTTTCATCCCAACACAGTTTATAGGGCCATACGGTACATAGTTTTCAAGTTACAGACTAAGCTAAGCAAAAGTGAACCAGGCCTTTTTACTGTGAAAATGGCACTTTGGGACTGTGAAAGTGACATTTTGGCCCTGTTCGTTCCCTGTTGTCCCAAACTGCCCCAGCTCTTGCCACAATGCTCAAAGTGGCTAGCTTTCATCCCAACACAGTTTATAGGGCCATACGGTACATAGTTTTCAAGTTACAGACTAAGCTAAGCAAAAGTGAACCAGGCCTTTTTACTGTGAAAATGGCACTTTGGGACTGTGAAAGTGACATTTTGGCCCTGTTGTCCCAAACTGCCCCAGCACTTCCCACACTGCTCAAAGTGGCTAGCTTTCATCCCAACACAGTTTATAGGGCCATACGGTACATAGTTTTCAAGTTACAGACTAAGCTAAGCAAAAGTGAACCAGGCCTTTTTACTGTGAAAATGGCACTTTGGGACTGTGAAAGTGACATTTTGGCCCTGTTGTCCCAAACTGCCCCAGCACTTCCCACATTGCTCAAAGTGGCTAGCTTTCATCCCAACACAGTTTATAGGGCCATACGGTACATAGTTTTCAAGTTACAGACTAAGCTAAGCAAAAGTGAACCAGGCCTTTTTACTGTGAAAATGGCACTTTGGGACTGTGAAAGTGACATTTTGGCCCTGTTGTCCCAAACTGCCCCAGCACTTTCCACATTGCTCAAAGTGGCTAGCTTTCATCCCAACACAGTTTATAGGGCCATACGGTACATAGTTTTCAAGTTACAGACTAAGCTAAGCAAAAGTGAACCAGGCCTTTTTACTGTGAAAATGGCACTTTGGGACTGTGAAAGTGACATTTTGGCCCTGTTGTCCCAAACTGCCCCAGCACTTCCCACATTGCTCAAAGTGGCTAGCTTTCATCCCAACACAGTTTATAGGGCCATACGGTACATAGTTTTCAAGTTACAGACAAAGCTAAGCAAAATGAATCTTTTTTTTTTTACTGTGAAAACGGCACTTTGGGACTGTGAAAGTGACATTTTGGCCCTGTTGTCCCAAACTGCCCCAGCACTTCCCACATTGCTCAAAGTGGCTAGCTTTCATCCCAACACAGTTTATAGGGCCATACGGTACATAGTTTTCAAGTTACAGACTAAGCTAAGCAAAATGAATCTGTTTTTTTTTACTGTGAAAATGGCACTTTGGGACTGTGAAAGTGACATTTTGGCCCTGTTGTCCCAAACTGCCCCAGCACTTCCCACATTGCTCAAAGTGGCTAGCTTTCATCCCAACACAGTTTATAGGGCCATACGGTACATAGTTTTCAAGTTACAGACTAAGCTAAGCAAAAGTGAACCAGGCCTTTTTACTGTGAAAATGGCACTTTGGGACTGTGAAAGTGACATTTTGGCCCTGTTGTCCCAAACTGCCCCAGCACTTCCCACATTGCTCAAAGTGGCTAGCTTTCATCCCAACACAGTTTATAGGGCCATACGGTACATAGTTTTCAAGTTACAGACTAAGCTAGGCAAAATGAATCTGTTTTTTTTTTACTGTGAAAATGGCACTTTGGGACTGTGAAAGTGACATTTTGGCCCTGTTGTCCCAAACTGCCCCAGCACTTCCCACATTGCTCAAAGTGGCTAGCTTTCATCCCAACACAGTTTATAGGGCCATACGGTACATAGTTTTCAAGTTACAGACTAAGCTAAGCAAAAGTGAACCAGGCCTTTTTACAGTGAAAATGGCACTTTGGGACTGTGAAAGTGACATTTTGGCCCTGTTGTCCCAAACTGCCCCAGCACTTCCCACATTGCTCAAAGTGGCTAGCTTTCATCCCAACACAGTTTATAGGGCCATACGGTACATAGTTTTCAAGTTACAGACTAAGCTAAGCAAAAGTGAACCAGGCCTTTTTACTGTGAAAATGGCACTTTGGGACTGTGAAAGTGACATTTTGGCCCTGTTGTCCCAAACTGCCCCAGCACTTCCCACATTGCTCAAAGTGGCTAGCTTTCATCCCAACACAGTTTATAGGGCCATACGGTACATAGTTTTCAAGTTACAGACTAAGCTAAGCAAAATGAATCTTTTTTTTTTTACTGTGAAAACGGCACTTTGGGACTGTGAAAGTGACATTTTGGCCCTGTTGTCCCAAACTGCCCCAGCACTTCCCACATTGCTCAAAGTGGCTAGCTTTCATCCCAACACAGTTTATAGGGCCATACGGTACATAGTTTTCAAGTTACAGACTAAGCTAAGCAAAAGTGAACCAGGCCTTTTTACTGTGAAAATGGCACTTTGGGACTGTGAAAGTGACATTTTGGCCCTGTTGTCCCAAACTGCCCCAGCACTTCCCACATTGCTCAAAGTGGCTAGCTTTCATCCCAACACAGTTTATAGGGCCATACGGTACATAGTTTTCAAGTTACAGACTAAGCTAAGCAAAAGTGAACCAGGCCTTTTTACTGTGAAAATGGCACTTTGGGACTGTGAAAGTGACATTTTGGCCCTGTTGTCCCAAACTGCCCCAGCACTTCCCACATTGCTCAAAGTGGCTAGCTTTCATCCCAACACAGTTTATAGGGCCATACGGTACATAGTTTTCAAGTTACAGACTAAGCTAAGCAAAAGTGAACCAGGCCTTTTTACTGTGAAAATGGCACTTTGGGACTGTGAAAGTGACATTTTGGCCCTGTTCGTTCCCTGTTGTCCCAAACTGCCCCAGCTCTTGCCACAATGCTCAAAGTGGCTAGCTTTCATCCCAACACAGTTTATAGGGCCATACGGTACATAGTTTTCAAGTTACAGACTAAGCTAAGCAAAAGTGAACCAGGCCTTTTTACTGTGAAAATGGCACTTTGGGACTGTGAAAGTGACATTTTGGCCCTGTTGTCCCAAACTGCCCCAGCACTTCCCACACTGCTCAAAGTGGCTAGCTTTCATCCCAACACAGTTTATAGGGCCATACGGTACATAGTTTTCAAGTTACAGACTAAGCTAAGCAAAAGTGAACCAGGCCTTTTTACTGTGAAAATGGCACTTTGGGACTGTGAAAGTGACATTTTGGCCCTGTTGTCCCAAACTGCCCCAGCACTTCCCACATTGCTCAAAGTGGCTAGCTTTCATCCCAACACAGTTTATAGGGCCATACGGTACATAGTTTTCAAGTTACAGACTAAGCTAAGCAAAAGTGAACCAGGCCTTTTTACTGTGAAAATGGCACTTTGGGACTGTGAAAGTGACATTTTGGCCCTGTTGTCCCAAACTGCCCCAGCACTTCCCACATTGCTCAAAGTGGCTAGCTTTCATCCCAACACAGTTTATAGGGCCATACGGTACATAGTTTTCAAGTTACAGACTAAGCTAAGCAAAATGAATCTTTTTTTTTTTACTGTGAAAACGGCACTTTGGGACTGTGAAAGTGACATTTTGGCCCTGTTGTCCCAAACTGCCCCAGCACTTCCCACATTGCTCAAAGTGGCTAGCTTTCATCCCAACACAGTTTATAGGGCCATACGGTACATAGTTTTCAAGTTACAGACTAAGCTAAGCAAAAGTGAACCAGGCCTTTTTACTGTGAAAATGGCACTTTGGGACTGTGAAAGTGACATTTTGGCCCTGTTGTCCCAAACTGCCCCAGCACTTCCCACATTGCTCAAAGTGGCTAGCTTTCATCCCAACACAGTTTATAGGGCCATACGGTACATAGTTTTCAAGTTACAGACTAAGCTAAGCAAAAGTGAACCAGGCCTTTTTACTGTGAAAATGGCACTTTGGGACTGTGAAAGTGACATTTTGGCCCTGTTCGTTCCCTGTTGTCCCAAACTGCCCCAGCTCTTGCCACAATGCTCAAAGTGGCTAGCTTTCATCCCAACACAGTTTATAGGGCCATACGGTACATAGTTTTCAAGTTACAGACTAAGCTAAGCAAAAGTGAACCAGGCCTTTTTACTGTGAAAATGGCACTTTGGGACTGTGAAAGTGACATTTTGGCCCTGTTGTCCCAAACTGCCCCAGCACTTCCCACACTGCTCAAAGTGGCTAGCTTTCATCCCAACACAGTTTATAGGGCCATACGGTACATAGTTTTCAAGTTACAGACTAAGCTAAGCAAAAGTGAACCAGGCCTTTTTACTGTGAAAATGGCACTTTGGGACTGTGAAAGTGACATTTTGGCCCTGTTGTCCCAAACTGCCCCAGCACTTCCCACATTGCTCAAAGTGGCTAGCTTTCATCCCAACACAGTTTATAGGGCCATACGGTACATAGTTTTCAAGTTACAGACTAAGCTAAGCAAAAGTGAACCAGGCCTTTTTACTGTGAAAATGGCACTTTGGGACTGTGAAAGTGACATTTTGGCCCTGTTGTCCCAAACTGCCCCAGCACTTCCCACATTGCTCAAAGTGGCTAGCTTTCATCCCAACACAGTTTATAGGGCCATACGGTACATAGTTTTCAAGTTACAGACTAAGCTAAGCAAAATGAATCTTTTTTTTTTACTGTGAAAACGGCACTTTGGGACTGTGAAAGTGACATTTTGGCCCTGTTGTCCCAAACTGCCCCAGCACTTCCCACATTGCTCAAAGTGGCTAGCTTTCATCCCAACACAGTTTATAGGGCCATACGGTACATAGTTTTCAAGTTACAGACTAAGCTAAGCAAAAGTGAACCAGGCCTTTTTACTGTGAAAATGGCACTTTGGGACTGTGAAAGTGACATTTTGGCCCTGTTGTCCCAAACTGCCCCAGCACTTCCCACATTGCTCAAAGTGGCTAGCTTTCATCCCAACACAGTTTATAGGGCCATACGGTACATAGTTTTCAAGTTACAGACTAAGCTAAGCAAAAGTGAACCAGGCCTTTTTACTGTGAAAATGGCACTTTGGGACTGTGAAAGTGACATTTTGGCCCTGTTGTCCCAAACTGCCCCAGCACTTCCCACATTGCTCAAAGTGGCTAGCTTTCATCCCAACACAGTTTATAGGGCCATACGGTACATAGTTTTCAAGTTACAGACTAAGCTAAGCAAAAGTGAACCAGGCCTTTTTACTGTGAAAATGGCACTTTGGGACTGTGAAAGTGACATTTTGGCCCTGTTGTCCCAAACTGCCCCAGCACTTCCCACATTGCTCAAAGTGGCTAGCTTTCATCCCAACACAGTTTATAGGGCCATACGGTACATAGTTTTCAAGTTACAGACAAAGCTAAGCAAAATGAATCTTTTTTTTTTTACTGTGAAAACGGCACTTTGGGACTGTGAAAGTGACATTTTGGCCCTGTTGTCCCAAACTGCCCCAGCACTTCCCACATTGCTCAAAGTGGCTAGCTTTCATCCCAACACAGTTTATAGGGCCATACGGTACATAGTTTTCAAGTTACAGACTAAGCTAAGCAAAAGTGAATCTGTTTTTTTTACTGTGAAAATGGCACTTTGGGACTGTGAAAGTGACATTTTGGCCCTGTTGTCCCAAACTGCCCCAGCACTTCCCACATTGCTCAAAGTGGCTAGCTTTCATCCCAACACAGTTTATAGGGCCATACGGTACATAGTTTTCAAGTTACAGACTAAGCTAAGCAAAAGTGAACCAGGCCTTTTTACTGTGAAAATGGCACTTTGGGACTGTGAAAGTGACATTTTGGCCCTGTTGTCCCAAACTGCCCCAGCACTTCCCACATTGCTCAAAGTGGCTAGCTTTCATCCCAACACAGTTTATAGGGCCATACGGTACATAGTTTTCAAGTTACAGACTAAGCTAAGCAAAAGTGAATCTGGTTTTTTTTACTGTGAAAATGGCACTTTGGGACTGTGAAAGTGACATTTTGGCCCTGTTGTCCCAAACTGCCCCAGCACTTCCCACATTGCTCAAAGTGGCTAGCTTTCATCCCAACACAGTTTATAGGGCCATACGGTACATAGTTTTCAAGTTACAGACTAAGCTAAGCAAAAGTGAACCAGGCCTTTTTACTGTGAAAATGGCACTTTGGGACTGTGAAAGTGACATTTTGGCCCTGTTGTCCCAAACTGCCCCAGCACTTCCCACATTGCTCAAAGTGGCTAGCTTTCATCCCAACACAGTTTATAGGGCCATACGGTACATAGTTTTCAAGTTACAGACTAAGCTAAGCAAAAGTGAACCAGGCCTTTTTACTGTGAAAATGGCACTTTGGGACTGTGAAAGTGACATTTTGGCCCTGTTGTCCCAAACTGCCCCAGCACTTCCCACATTGCTCAAAGTGGCTAGCTTTCATCCCAACACAGTTTATAGGGCCATACGGTACATAGTTTTCAAGTTACAGACTAAGCTAAGCAAAATGAATCTTTTTTTTTTTACTGTGAAAACGGCACTTTGGGACTGTGAAAGTGACATTTTGGCCCTGTTGTCCCAAACTGCCCCAGCACTTCCCACATTGCTCAAAGTGGCTAGCTTTCATCCCAACACAGTTTATAGGGCCATACGGTACATAGTTTTCAAGTTACAGACTAAGCTAAGCAAAAGTGAACCAGGCCTTTTTACTGTGAAAATGGCACTTTGGGACTGTGAAAGTGACATTTTGGCCCTGTTGTCCCAAACTGCCCCAGCACTTCCCACATTGCTCAAAGTGGCTAGCTTTCATCCCAACACAGTTTATAGGGCCATACGGTACATAGTTTTCAAGTTACAGACTAAGCTAAGCAAAAGTGAACCAGGCCTTTTTACTGTGAAAATGGCACTTTGGGACTGTGAAAGTGACATTTTGGCCCTGTTGTCCCAAACTGCCCCAGCACTTCCCACATTGCTCAAAGTGGCTAGCTTTCATCCCAACACAGTTTATAGGGCCATACGGTACATAGTTTTCAAGTTACAGACTAAGCTAAGCAAAAGTGAACCAGGCCTTTTTACTGTGAAAATGGCACTTTGGGACTGTGAAAGTGACATTTTGGCCCTGTCGTCCCTGTTGTCCCAAACTGCCCCAGCACTTGCCACAATGCTCAAAGTGGCTAGCTTTCATCCCAACACAGTTTATAGGGCCATACGGTACATAGTTTTCAAGTTACAGACTAAGCTAAGCAAAAGTGAACCAGGCCTTTTTACTGTGAAAATGGCACTTTGGGACTGTGAAAGTGACATTTTGGCCCTGTTGTCCCAAACTGCCCCAGCACTTCCCACACTGCTCAAAGTGGCTAGCTTTCATCCCAACACAGTTTATAGGGCCATACGGTACATAGTTTTCAAGTTACAGACTAAGCTAAGCAAAAGTGAACCAGGCCTTTTTACTGTGAAAATGGCACTTTGGGACTGTGAAAGTGACATTTTGGCCCTGTTGTCCCAAACTGCCCCAGCACTTCCCACATTGCTCAAAGTGGCTAGCTTTCATCCCAACACAGTTTATAGGGCCATACGGTACATAGTTTTCAAGTTACAGACTAAGCTAAGCAAAAGTGAACCAGGCCTTTTTACTGTGAAAATGGCACTTTGGGACTGTGAAAGTGACATTTTGGCCCTGTTGTCCCAAACTGCCCCAGCACTTCCCACATGCTCAAAGTGGCTAGCTTTCATCCCAACACAGTTTATAGGGCCATACGGTACATAGTTTTCAAGTTACAGACTAAGCTAAGCAAAAGTGAACCAGGCCTTTTTACTGTGAAAATGGCACTTTGGGACTGTGAAAGTGACATTTTGGCCCTGTTGTCCCAAACTGCCCCAGCACTTCCCACACTGCTCAAAGTGGCTAGCTTTCATCCCAACACAGTTTATAGGGCCATACGGTACATAGTTTTCAAGTTACAGACTAAGCTAAGCAAAAGTGAACCAGGCCTTTTTACTGTGAAAATGGCACTTTGGGACTGTGAAAGTGACATTTTGGCCCTGTTGTCCCAAACTGCCCCAGCACTTCCCACATTGCTCAAAGTGGCTAGCTTTCATCCCAACACAGTTTATAGGGCCATACGGTACATAGTTTTCAAGTTACAGACTAAGCTAAGCAAAAGTGAACCAGGCCTTTTTACTGTGAAAATGGCACTTTGGGACTGTGAAAGTGACATTTTGGCCCTGTTGTCCCAAACTGCCCCAGCACTTTCCACATTGCTCAAAGTGGCTAGCTTTCATCCCAACACAG
>NW_027666152.1:0-29334 GCF_963924005.1 Protomyctophum bolini
ATGGCACTTTGGGACTGTGAAAGGGTTGGGGTTAGGGTTAGGGTTTTGGCCCTGTTGTCCCAAACTGCCCCAGCACTTCCCACATTGCTCAAAGTGGCTAGCTTTCATCCCAACACAGTTTATAGGGCCAATACGGTACATAGTTTTCAAGTTACAGACTAAGCTAAGCAAAATGAATCTTTTTTTTTTACTGTGAAAATGGCACTTTGGGACTGTGAAAGGGTTGGGGTTAGGGTTAGGGTTTTGGCCCTGTTGTCCCAA
The DNA here is from genome assembly GCF_963924005.1 of Protomyctophum bolini. Lineage (NCBI taxonomy): Eukaryota > Metazoa > Chordata > Actinopteri > Myctophiformes > Myctophidae > Protomyctophum > Protomyctophum bolini. The sequence continues at coordinate 262 of NW_027666152.1, forward strand.
ACTGCCCCAGCACTTCCACATTGCTCAAAGTGGCTAGCTTTCATCCCAACACAGTTTATAGGGCCATACGGTACATAGTTTTCAAGTTACAGACTAAGCTAAGCAAAAGTGAACCAGGCCTTTTTACTGTGAAAATGGCACTTTGGACTGTGAAAGTGACATTTTGGCCCTGTTGTCCCAAACTGCCCCAGCACTTCCCACATTGCTCAAAGTGGCTAGCTTTCATCCCAACACAGTTTATAGGGCCATACGGTACATAGTTTTCAAGTTACAGACTAAGCTAAGCAAAATGAATCTTTTTTTTTTTACTGTGAAAATGGCACTTTGGACTGTGAAAGGGTTGGGGTTAGGGTTAGGGTTTTGGCCCTGTTGTCCCAAACTGCCCCAGCACTTCCCACATTGCTCAAAGTGGCTAGCTTTCATCCAACACAGTTTATAGGGCCATACGGTACATAGTTTTCAAGTTACAGACTAAGCTAAGCAAAATGAATCTTTTTTTTTTTACTGTGAAAATGGCACTTTGGGACTGTGAAAGGGTTAGGGTTAGGGTTAGGGTTTTGGCCCTGTTGTCCCAAACTGCCCCAGCACTTCCCACATTGCTCAAAGTGGCTAGCTTTCATCCAACACAGTTTATAGGGCCATACGGTACATAGTTTTCAAGTTACAGACTAAGCTAAGCAAAAGTGAACCAGGCCTTTTTACTGTGAAAATGGCATTTGGGACTGTGAAAGTGACATTTTGGCCCTGTTGTCCCCAAACTGCCCCAGCACTTCCCACATTGCTCAAAGTGGCTAGCTTTCATCCCAACACAGTTTATAGGGCCATACGGTACATAGTTTTCAAGTTACAGACTAAGCTAAGCAAAATGAATCTTTTTTTTTTTACTGTGAAAATGGCACTTTGGGACTGTGAAAGGGTTAGGGTTAGGGTTAGGGTTTTGGCCCTGTTGTCCCAAACTGCCCCAGCACTTCCCACATTGCTCAAAGTGGCTAGCTTTCATCCCAACACAGTTTATAGGGCCATACGGTACATAGTTTTCAAGTTACAGACTAAGCTAAGCAAAATTAATCTTTTTTTTTTTACTGTGAAAATGGCACTTTGGGACTGTGAAAGGGTTGGGGTTAGGGTTAGGGTTTTGGCCCTGTTGTCCCAAACTGCCCCAGCACTTCCCACATTGCTCAAAGTGGCTAGCTTTCATCCCAACACAGTTTATAGGGCCATACGGTACATAGTTTTCAAGTTACAGACTAAGCTAAGCAAAAGTGAACCAGGCCTTTTTACTGTGAAAATGGCACTTTGGGACTGTGAAAGTGACATTTTGGCCCTGTTGTCCCAAACTGCCCCAGCACTTCCCACATTGCTCAAAGTGGCTAGCTTTCATCCCAACACAGTTTATAGGGCCATACGGTACATAGTTTTCAAGTTACAGACTAAGCTAAGCAAAAGTGAACCAGGCCTTTTTACTGTGAAAATGGCACTTTGGGACTGTGAAAGTGACATTTTGGCCCTGTTGTCCCAAACTGCCCCAGCACTTCCCACATTGCTCAAAGTGGCTAGCTTTCATCCCAACACAGTTTATAGGGCCATACGGTACATAGTTTTCAAGTTACAGACTAAGCTAAGCAAAATGAATCTTTTTTTTTTTACTGTGAAAATGGCACTTTGGGACTGTGAAAGGGTTGGGGTTAGGGTTAGGGTTTTGGCCCTGTTGTCCCAAACTGCCCCAGCACTTCCCACATTGCTCAAAGTGGCTAGCTTTCATCCCAACACAGTTTATAGGGCCATACGGTACATAGTTTTCAAGTTACAGACTAAGCTAAGCAAAATGAATCTTTTTTTTTTACTGTGAAAATGGCACTTTGGGACTGTGAAAGGGTTGGGGTTAGGGTTAGGGTTTTGGCCCTGTTGTCCCAAACTGCCCCAGCACTTCCCACATTGCTCAAAGTGGCTAGCTTTCATCCCAACACAGTTTATAGGGCCATACGGTACATAGTTTTCAAGTTACAGACTAAGCTAAGCAAAATGAATCTTTTTTTTTTTACTGTGAAAATGGCACTTTGGGACTGTGAAAGGGTTAGGGTTAGGGTTAGGGTTTTGGCCCTGTTGTCCCAAACTGCCCCAGCACTTCCCACATTGCTCAAAGTGGCTAGCTTTCATCCCAACACAGTTTATAGGGCCATACGGTACATAGTTTTCAAGTTACAGACTAAGCTAAGCAAAAGTGAACCAGGCCTTTTTACTGTGAAAATGGCACTTTGGGACTGTGAAAGTGACATTTTGGCCCTGTTGTCCCAAACTGCCCCAGCACTTCCCACATTGCTCAAAGTGGCTAGCTTTCATCCCAACACAGTTTATAGGGCCATACGGTACATAGTTTTCAAGTTACAGACTAAGCTAAGCAAAATGAATCTTTTTTTTTTACTGTGAAAATGGCACTTTGGGACTGTGAAAGGGTTAGGGTTAGGGTTAGGGTTTTGGCCCTGTTGTCCCAAACTGCCCCAGCACTTCCCACATTGCTCAAAGTGGCTAGCTTTCATCCCAACACAGTTTATAGGGCCATACGGTACATAGTTTTCAAGTTACAGACTAAGCTAAGCAAAAGTGAACCAGGCCTTTTTACTGTGAAAATGGCACTTTGGGACTGTGAAAGTGACATTTTGGCCCTGTTGTCCCAAACTGCCCCAGCACTTCCCACATTGCTCAAAGTGGCTAGCTTTCATCCCAACACAGTTTATAGGGCCATACGGTACATAGTTTTCAAGTTACAGACTAAGCTAAGCAAAATTAATCTTTTTTTTTTTACTGTGAAAATGGCACTTTGGGACTGTGAAAGGGTTAGGGTTAGGGTTAGGGTTTTGGCCCTGTTGTCCCAAACTGCCCCAGCACTTCCCACATTGCTCAAAGTGGCTAGCTTTCATCCCAACACAGTTTATAGGGCCATACGGTACATAGTTTTCAAGTTACAGACTAAGCTAAGCAAAAGTGAACCAGGCCTTTTTACTGTGAAAATGGCACTTTGGGACTGTGAAAGTGACATTTTGGCCCTGTTGTCCCAAACTGCCCCAGCACTTCCCACATTGCTCAAAGTGGCTAGCTTTCATCCCAACACAGTTTATAGGGCCATACGGTACATAGTTTTCAAGTTACAGACTAAGCTAAGCAAAATTAATCTTTTTTTTTTTACTGTGAAAATGGCACTTTGGGACTGTGAAAGGGTTGGGGTTAGGGTTAGGGTTTTGGCCCTGTTGTCCCAAACTGCCCCAGCACTTCCCACATTGCTCAAAGTGGCTAGCTTTCATCCCAACACAGTTTATAGGGCCATACGGTACATAGTTTTCAAGTTACAGACTAAGCTAAGCAAAATGAATCTTTTTTTTTTTACTGTGAAAATGGCACTTTGGGACTGTGAAAGGGTTAGGGTTAGGGTTAGGGTTTTGGCCCTGTTGTCCCAAACTGCCCCAGCACTTCCCACATTGCTCAAAGTGGCTAGCTTTCATCCCAACACAGTTTATAGGGCCATACGGTACATAGTTTTCAAGTTACAGACTAAGCTAAGCAAAAGTGAACCAGGCCTTTTTACTGTGAAAATGGCACTTTGGGACTGTGAAAGTGACATTTTGGCCCTGTTGTCCCAAACTGCCCCAGCACTTCCCACATTGCTCAAAGTGGCTAGCTTTCATCCCAACACAGTTTATAGGGCCATACGGTACATAGTTTTCAAGTTACAGACTAAGCTAAGCAAAAGTGAACCAGGCCTTTTTACTGTGAAAATGGCACTTTGGGACTGTGAAAGTGACATTTTGGCCCTGTTGTCCCAAACTGCCCCAGCACTTCCCACATTGCTCAAAGTGGCTAGCTTTCATCCCAACACAGTTTATAGGGCCATACGGTACATAGTTTTCAAGTTACAGACTAAGCTAAGCAAAATGAATCTTTTTTTTTTTACTGTGAAAATGGCACTTTGGGACTGTGAAAGGGTTGGGGTTAGGGTTAGGGTTTTGGCCCTGTTGTCCCAAACTGCCCCAGCACTTCCCACATTGCTCAAAGTGGCTAGCTTTCATCCCAACACAGTTTATAGGGCCATACGGTACATAGTTTTCAAGTTACAGACTAAGCTAAGCAAAATGAATCTTTTTTTTTTTACTGTGAAAATGGCACTTTGGGACTGTGAAAGGGTTAGGGTTAGGGTTAGGGTTTTGGCCCTGTTGTCCCAAACTGCCCCAGCACTTCCCACATTGCTCAAAGTGGCTAGCTTTCATCCCAACACAGTTTATAGGGCCATACGGTACATAGTTTTCAAGTTACAGACTAAGCTAAGCAAAAGTGAACCAGGCCTTTTTACTGTGAAAATGGCACTTTGGGACTGTGAAAGTGACATTTTGGCCCTGTTGTCCCAAACTGCCCCAGCACTTCCCACATTGCTCAAAGTGGCTAGCTTTCATCCCAACACAGTTTATAGGGCCATACGGTACATAGTTTTCAAGTTACAGACTAAGCTAAGCAAAAGTGAACCAGGCCTTTTTACTGTGAAAATGGCACTTTGGGACTGTGAAAGTGACATTTTGGCCCTGTTGTCCCAAACTGCCCCAGCACTTCCCACATTGCTCAAAGTGGCTAGCTTTCATCCCAACACAGTTTATAGGGCCATACGGTACATAGTTTTCAAGTTACAGACTAAGCTAAGCAAAATGAATCTTTTTTTTTTTACTGTGAAAATGGCACTTTGGGACTGTGAAAGGGTTGGGGTTAGGGTTAGGGTTTTGGCCCTGTTGTCCCAAACTGCCCCAGCACTTCCCACATTGCTCAAAGTGGCTAGCTTTCATCCCAACACAGTTTATAGGGCCATACGGTACATAGTTTTCAAGTTACAGACTAAGCTAAGCAAAATGAATCTTTTTTTTTTACTGTGAAAATGGGACTTTGGGACTGTGAAAGGGTTGGGGTTAGGGTTAGGGTTTTGGCCCTGTTGTCCCAAACTGCCCCAGCACTTCCCACATTGCTCAAAGTGGCTAGCTTTCATCCCAACACAGTTTATAGGGCCATACGGTACATAGTTTTCAAGTTACAGACTAAGCTAAGCAAAAGTGAACCAGGCCTTTTTACTGTGAAAATGGCACTTTGGGACTGTGAAAGTGACATTTTGGCCCTGTTGTCCCAAACTGCCCCAGCACTTCCCACATTGCTCAAAGTGGCTAGCTTTCATCCCAACACAGTTTATAGGGCCATACGGTACATAGTTTTCAAGTTACAGACTAAGCTAAGCAAAATGAATCTTTTTTTTTTTACTGTGAAAATGGCACTTTGGGACTGTGAAAGGGTTGGGGTTAGGGTTAGGGTTTTGGCCCTGTTGTCCCAAACTGCCCCAGCACTTCCCACATTGCTCAAAGTGGCTAGCTTTCATCCCAACACAGTTTATAGGGCCATACGGTACATAGTTTTCAAGTTACAGACTAAGCTAAGCAAAAGTGAACCAGGCCTTTTTACTGTGAAAATGGCACTTTGGGACTGTGAAAGTGACATTTTGGCCCTGTTGTCCCAAACTGCCCCAGCACTTCCCACATTGCTCAAAGTGGCTAGCTTTCATCCCAACACAGTTTATAGGGCCATACGGTACATAGTTTTCAAGTTACAGACTAAGCTAAGCAAAATGAATCTTTTTTTTTTACTGTGAAAATGGCACTTTGGGACTGTGAAAGGGTTGGGGTTAGGGTTAGGGTTTTGGCCCTGTTGTCCCAAACTGCCCCAGCACTTCCCACATTGCTCAAAGTGGCTAGCTTTCATCCCAACACAGTTTATAGGGCCATACGGTACATAGTTTTCAAGTTACAGACTAAGCTAAGCAAAATGAATCTTTTTTTTTTTACTGTGAAAATGGCACTTTGGGACTGTGAAAGGGTTAGGGTTAGGGTTAGGGTTTTGGCCCTGTTGTCCCAAACTGCCCCAGCACTTCCCACATTGCTCAAAGTGGCTAGCTTTCATCCCAACACAGTTTATAGGGCCATACGGTACATAGTTTTCAAGTTACAGACTAAGCTAAGCAAAAGTGAACCAGGCCTTTTTACTGTGAAAATGGCACTTTGGGACTGTGAAAGTGACATTTTGGCCCTGTTGTCCCAAACTGCCCCAGCACTTCCCACATTGCTCAAAGTGGCTAGCTTTCATCCCAACACAGTTTATAGGGCCATACGGTACATAGTTTTCAAGTTACAGACTAAGCTAAGCAAAATGAATCTTTTTTTTTTTACTGTGAAAATGGCACTTTGGGACTGTGAAAGGGTTAGGGTTAGGGTTAGGGTTTTGGCCCTGTTGTCCCAAACTGCCCCAGCACTTCCCACATTGCTCAAAGTGGCTAGCTTTCATCCCAACACAGTTTATAGGGCCATACGGTACATAGTTTTCAAGTTACAGACTAAGCTAAGCAAAAGTGAACCAGGCCTTTTTACTGTGAAAATGGCACTTTGGGACTGTGAAAGTGACATTTTGGCCCTGTTGTCCCAAACTGCCCCAGCACTTCCCACATTGCTCAAAGTGGCTAGCTTTCATCCCAACACAGTTTATAGGGCCATACGGTACATAGTTTTCAAGTTACAGACTAAGCTAAGCAAAATTAATCTTTTTTTTTTTACTGTGAAAATGGCACTTTGGGACTGTGAAAGGGTTAGGGTTAGGGTTAGGGTTTTGGCCCTGTTGTCCCAAACTGCCCCAGCACTTCCCACATTGCTCAAAGTGGCTAGCTTTCATCCCAACACAGTTTATAGGGCCATACGGTACATAGTTTTCAAGTTACAGACTAAGCTAAGCAAAAGTGAACCAGGCCTTTTTACTGTGAAAATGGCACTTTGGGACTGTGAAAGTGACATTTTGGCCCTGTTGTCCCAAACTGCCCCAGCACTTCCCACATTGCTCAAAGTGGCTAGCTTTCATCCCAACACAGTTTATAGGGCCATACGGTACATAGTTTTCAAGTTACAGACTAAGCTAAGCAAAATTAATCTTTTTTTTTTTACTGTGAAAATGGCACTTTGGGACTGTGAAAGGGTTGGGGTTAGGGTTAGGGTTTTGGCCCTGTTGTCCCAAACTGCCCCAGCACTTCCCACATTGCTCAAAGTGGCTAGCTTTCATCCCAACACAGTTTATAGGGCCATACGGTACATAGTTTTCAAGTTACAGACTAAGCTAAGCAAAATGAATCTTTTTTTTTTTACTGTGAAAATGGCACTTTGGGACTGTGAAAGGGTTGGGGTTAGGGTTAGGGTTTTGGCCCTGTTGTCCCAAACTGCCCTAGCACTTCCCACATTGCTCAAAGTGGCTAGCTTTCATCCCAACACAGTTTATAGGGCCATACGGTACATAGTTTTCAAGTTACAGACTAAGCTAAGCAAAATGAATCTTTTTTTTTTACTGTGAAAATGGCACTTTGGGACTGTGAAAGGGTTGGGGTTAGGGTTAGGGTTTTGGCCCTGTTGTCCCAAACTGCCCCAGCACTTCCCACATTGCTCAAAGTGGCTAGCTTTCATCCCAACACAGTTTATAGGGCCATACGGTACATAGTTTTCAAGTTACAGACTAAGCTAAGCAAAAGTGAACCAGGCCTTTTTACTGTGAAAATGGCACTTTGGGACTGTGAAAGTGACATTTTGGCCCTGTTGTCCCAAACTGCCCCAGCACTTCCCACATTGCTCAAAGTGGCTAGCTTTCATCCCAACACAGTTTATAGGGCCATACGGTACATAGTTTTCAAGTTACAGACTAAGCTAAGCAAAATGAATCTTTTTTTTTTTACTGTGAAAATGGCACTTTGGGACTGTGAAAGGGTTGGGGTTAGGGTTAGGGTTTTGGCCCTGTTGTCCCAAACTGCCCCAGCACTTCCCACATTGCTCAAAGTGGCTAGCTTTCATCCCAACACAGTTTATAGGGCCATACGGTACATAGTTTTCAAGTTACAGACTAAGCTAAGCAAAATGAATCTTTTTTTTTTTACTGTGAAAATGGCACTTTGGGACTGTGAAAGGGTTAGGGTTAGGGTTAGGGTTTTGGCCCTGTTGTCCCAAACTGCCCCAGCACTTCCCACATTGCTCAAAGTGGCTAGCTTTCATCCCAACACAGTTTATAGGGCCATACGGTACATAGTTTTCAAGTTACAGACTAAGCTAAGCAAAAGTGAACCAGGCCTTTTTACTGTGAAAATGGCACTTTGGGACTGTGAAAGTGACATTTTGGCCCTGTTGTCCCAAACTGCCCCAGCACTTCCCACATTGCTCAAAGTGGCTAGCTTTCATCCCAACACAGTTTATAGGGCCATACGGTACATAGTTTTCAAGTTACAGACTAAGCTAAGCAAAATGAATCTTTTTTTTTTTACTGTGAAAATGGCACTTTGGGACTGTGAAAGGGTTAGGGTTAGGGTTAGGGTTTTGGCCCTGTTGTCCCAAACTGCCCCAGCACTTCCCACATTGCTCAAAGTGGCTAGCTTTCATCCCAACACAGTTTATAGGGCCATACGGTACATAGTTTTCAAGTTACAGACTAAGCTAAGCAAAAGTGAACCAGGCCTTTTTACTGTGAAAATGGCACTTTGGGACTGTGAAAGTGACATTTTGGCCCTGTTGTCCCAAACTGCCCCAGCACTTCCCACATTGCTCAAAGTGGCTAGCTTTCATCCCAACACAGTTTATAGGGCCATACGGTACATAGTTTTCAAGTTACAGACTAAGCTAAGCAAAATTAATCTTTTTTTTTTACTGTGAAAATGGCACTTTGGGACTGTGAAAGGGTTAGGGTTAGGGTTAGGGTTTTGGCCCTGTTGTCCCAAAATGCCCCAGCACTTCCCACATTGCTCAAAGTGGCTAGCTTTCATCCCAACACAGTTTATAGGGCCATACGGTACATAGTTTTCAAGTTACAGACTAAGCTAAGCAAAAGTGAACCAGGCCTTTTTACTGTGAAAATGGCACTTTGGGACTGTGAAAGTGACATTTTGGCCCTGTTGTCCCAAACTGCCCCAGCACTTCCCACATTGCTCAAAGTGGCTAGCTTTCATCCCAACACAGTTTATAGGGCCATACGGTACATAGTTTTCAAGTTACAGACTAAGCTAAGCAAAATTAATCTTTTTTTTTTTACTGTGAAAATGGCACTTTGGGACTGTGAAAGGGTTGGGGTTAGGGTTAGGGTTTTGGCCCTGTTGTCCCAAACTGCCCCAGCACTTCCCACATTGCTCAAAGTGGCTAGCTTTCATCCCAACACAGTTTATAGGGCCATACGGTACATAGTTTTCAAGTTACAGACTAAGCTAAGCAAAATGAATCTTTTTTTTTTTACTGTGAAAATGGCACTTTGGGACTGTGAAAGGGTTAGGGTTAGGGTTAGGGTTTTGGCCCTGTTGTCCCAAACTGCCCCAGCACTTCCCACATTGCTCAAAGTGGCTAGCTTTCATCCCAACACAGTTTATAGGGCCATACGGTACATAGTTTTCAAGTTACAGACTAAGCTAAGCAAAAGTGAACCAGGCCTTTTTACTGTGAAAATGGCACTTTGGGACTGTGAAAGTGACATTTTGGCCCTGTTGTCCCAAACTGCCCCAGCACTTCCCACATTGCTCAAAGTGGCTAGCTTTCATCCCAACACAGTTTATAGGGCCATACGGTACATAGTTTTCAAGTTACAGACTAAGCTAAGCAAAAGTGAACCAGGCCTTTTTACTGTGAAAACGGCACTTTGGGACTGTGAAAGTGACATTTTGGCCCTGTTGTCCCAAACTGCCCCAGCACTTCCCACATTGCTCAAAGTGGCTAGCTTTCATCCCAACACAGTTTATAGGGCCATACGGTACATAGTTTTCAAGTTACAGACTAAGCTAAGCAAAAGTGAACCAGGCCTTTTTACTGTGAAAATGGCACTTTGGGACTGTGAAAGTGACATTTTGGCCCTGTTGTCCCAAACTGCCCCAGCACTTCCCACATTGCTCAAAGTGGCTAGCTTTCATCCCAACACAGTTTATAGGGCCATACGGTACATAGTTTTCAAGTTACAGACTAAGCTAAGCAAAATGAATCTTTTTTTTTTTACTGTGAAAATGGCACTTTGGGACTGTGAAAGGGTTAGGGTTAGGGTTAGGGTTTTGGCCCTGTTGTCCCAAACTGCCCCAGCACTTCCCACATTGCTCAAAGTGGCTAGCTTTCATCCCAACACAGTTTATAGGGCCATACGGTACATAGTTTTCAAGTTACAGACTAAGCTAAGCAAAAGTGAACCAGGCCTTTTTACTGTGAAAATGGCACTTTGGGACTGTGAAAGTGACATTTTGGCCCTGTTGTCCCAAACTGCCCCAGCACTTCCCACATTGCTCAAAGTGGCTAGCTTTCATCCCAACACAGTTTATAGGGCCATACGGTACATAGTTTTCAAGTTACAGACTAAGCTAAGCAAAATGAATCTTTTTTTTTTTACTGTGAAAATGGCACTTTGGGACTGTGAAAGGGTTGGGGTTAGGGTTAGGGTTTTGGCCCTGTTGTCCCAAACTGCCCCAGCACTTCCCACATTGCTCAAAGTGGCTAGCTTTCATCCCAACACAGTTTATAGGGCCATACGGTACATAGTTTTCAAGTTACAGACTAAGCTAAGCAAAAGTGAACCAGGCCTTTTTACTGTGAAAATGGCACTTTGGGACTGTGAAAGTGACATTTTGGCCCTGTTGTCCCAAACTGCCCCAGCACTTCCCACATTGCTCAAAGTGGCTAGCTTTCATCCCAACACAGTTTATAGGGCCATACGGTACATAGTTTTCAAGTTACAGACTAAGCTAAGCAAAATTAATCTTTTTTTTTTTACTGTGAAAATGGCACTTTGGGACTGTGAAAGGGTTAGGGTTAGGGTTAGGGTTTTGGCCCTGTTGTCCCAAACTGCCCCAGCACTTCCCACATTGCTCAAAGTGGCTAGCTTTCATCCCAACACAGTTTATAGGGCCATACGGTACATAGTTTTCAAGTTACAGACTAAGCTAAGCAAAAGTGAACCAGGCCTTTTTACTGTGAAAATGGCACTTTGGGACTGTGAAAGTGACATTTTGGCCCTGTTGTCCCAAACTGCCCCAGCACTTCCCACATTGCTCAAAGTGGCTAGCTTTCATCCCAACACAGTTTATAGGGCCATACGGTACATAGTTTTCAAGTTACAGACTAAGCTAAGCAAAATTAATCTTTTTTTTTTTACTGTGAAAATGGCACTTTGGGACTGTGAAAGGGTTGGGGTTAGGGTTAGGGTTTTGGCCCTGTTGTCCCAAACTGCCCCAGCACTTCCCACATTGCTCAAAGTGGCTAGCTTTCATCCCAACACAGTTTATAGGGCCATACGGTACATAGTTTTCAAGTTACAGACTAAGCTAAGCAAAATGAATCTTTTTTTTTTTACTGTGAAAATGGCACTTTGGGACTGTGAAAGGGTTAGGGTTAGGGTTAGGGTTTTGGCCCTGTTGTCCCAAACTGCCCCAGCACTTCCCACATTGCTCAAAGTGGCTAGCTTTCATCCCAACACAGTTTATAGGGCCATACGGTACATAGTTTTCAAGTTACAGACTAAGCTAAGCAAAAGTGAACCAGGCCTTTTTACTGTGAAAATGGCACTTTGGGACTGTGAAAGTGACATTTTGGCCCTGTTGTCCCAAACTGCCCCAGCACTTCCCACATTGCTCAAAGTGGCTAGCTTTCATCCCAACACAGTTTATAGGGCCATACGGTACATAGTTTTCAAGTTACAGACTAAGCTAAGCAAAAGTGAACCAGGCCTTTTTACTGTGAAAACGGCACTTTGGGACTGTGAAAGTGACATTTTGGCCCTGTTGTCCCAAACTGCCCCAGCACTTCCCACATTGCTCAAAGTGGCTAGCTTTCATCCCAACACAGTTTATAGGGCCATACGGTACATAGTTTTCAAGTTACAGACTAAGCTAAGCAAAATGAATCTTTTTTTTTTTACTGTGAAAATGGCACTTTGGGACTGTGAAAGGGTTAGGGTTAGGGTTAGGGTTTTGGCCCTGTTGTCCCAAACTGCCCCAGCACTTCCCACATTGCTCAAAGTGGCTAGCTTTCATCCCAACACAGTTTATAGGGCCATACGGTACATAGTTTTCAAGTTACAGACTAAGCTAAGCAAAAGTGAACCAGGCCTTTTTACTGTGAAAATGGCACTTTGGGACTGTGAAAGTGACATTTTGGCCCTGTTGTCCCAAACTGCCCCAGCAGTTCCCACATTGCTCAAAGTGGCTAGCTTTCATCCCAACACAGTTTATAGGGCCATACGGTACATAGTTTTCAAGTTACAGACTAAGCTAAGCAAAATGAATCTTTTTTTTTTTACTGTGAAAATGGCACTTTGGGACTGTGAAAGGGTTGGGGTTAGGGTTAGGGTTTTGGCCCTGTTGTCCCAAACTGCCCCAGCACTTCCCACATTGCTCAAAGTGGCTAGCTTTCATCCCAACACAGTTTATAGGGCCATACGGTACATAGTTTTCAAGTTACAGACTAAGCTAAGCAAAATGAATCTTTTTTTTTTTACTGTGAAAATGGCACTTTGGGACTGTGAAAGGGTTAGGGTTAGGGTTAGGGTTTTGGCCCTGTTGTCCCAAACTGCCCCAGCACTTCCCACATTGCTCAAAGTGGCTAGCTTTCATCCCAACACAGTTTATAGGGCCATACGGTACATAGTTTTCAAGTTACAGACTAAGCTAAGCAAAAGTGAACCAGGCCTTTTTACTGTGAAAATGGCACTTTGGGACTGTGAAAGTGACATTTTGGCCCTGTTGTCCCAAACTGCCCCAGCACTTCCCACATTGCTCAAAGTGGCTAGCTTTCATCCCAACACAGTTTATAGGGCCATACGGTACATAGTTTTCAAGTTACAGACTAAGCTAAGCAAAATGAATCTTTTTTTTTTTACTGTGAAAATGGCACTTTGGGACTGTGAAAGGGTTAGGGTTAGGGTTAGGGTTTTGGCCCTGTTGTCCCAAACTGCCCCAGCACTTCCCACATTGCTCAAAGTGGCTAGCTTTCATCCCAACACAGTTTATAGGGCCATACGGTACATAGTTTTCAAGTTACAGACTAAGCTAAGCAAAAGTGAACCAGGCCTTTTTACTGTGAAAATGGCACTTTGGGACTGTGAAAGTGACATTTTGGCCCTGTTGTCCCAAACTGCCCCAGCACTTCCCACATTGCTCAAAGTGGCTAGCTTTCATCCCAACACAGTTTATAGGGCCATACGGTACATAGTTTTCAAGTTACAGACTAAGCTAAGCAAAATGAATCTTTTTTTTTTTACTGTGAAAATGGCACTTTGGGACTGTGAAAGGGTTAGGGTTAGGGTTAGGGTTTTGGCCCTGTTGTCCCAAACTGCCCCAGCACTTCCCACATTGCTCAAAGTGGCTAGCTTTCATCCCAACACAGTTTATAGGGCCATACGGTACATAGTTTTCAAGTTACAGACTAAGCTAAGCAAAATTAATCTTTTTTTTTTTACTGTGAAAATGGCACTTTGGGACTGTGAAAGGGTTGGGGTTAGGGTTAGGGTTTTGGCCCTGTTGTCCCAAACTGCCCCAGCACTTCCCACATTGCTCAAAGTGGCTAGCTTTCATCCCAACACAGTTTATAGGGCCATACGGTACATAGTTTTCAAGTTACAGACTAAGCTAAGCAAAATGAATCTTTTTTTTTTTACTGTGAAAATGGCACTTTGGGACTGTGAAAGGGTTAGGGTTAGGGTTAGGGTTTTGGCCCTGTTGTCCCAAACTGCCCCAGCACTTCCCACATTGCTCAAAGTGGCTAGCTTTCATCCCAACACAGTTTATAGGGCCATACGGTACATAGTTTTCAAGTTACAGACTAAGCTAAGCAAAAGTGAACCAGGCCTTTTTACTGTGAAAATGGCACTTTGGGACTGTGAAAGTGACATTTTGGCCCTGTTGTCCCAAACTGCCCCAGCACTTCCCACATTGCTCAAAGTGGCTAGCTTTCATCCCAACACAGTTTATAGGGCCATACGGTACATAGTTTTCAAGTTACAGACTAAGCTAAGCAAAATGAATCTTTTTTTTTTTACTGTGAAAATGGCACTTTGGGACTGTGAAAGGGTTAGGGTTAGGGTTAGGGTTTTGGCCCTGTTGTCCCAAACTGCCCCAGCACTTCCCACATTGCTCAAAGTGGCTAGCTTTCATCCCAACACAGTTTATAGGGCCATACGGTACATAGTTTTCAAGTTACAGACTAAGCTAAGCAAAATGAATCTTTTTTTTTTTACTGTGAAAATGGCACTTTGGGACTGTGAAAGGGTTAGGGTTAGGGTTAGGGTTTTGGCCCTGTTGTCCCAAACTGCCCCAGCACTTCCCACATTGCTCAAAGTGGCTAGCTTTCATCCCAACACAGTTTATAGGGCCATACGGTACATAGTTTTCAAGTTACAGACTAAGCTAAGCAAAATGAATCTTTTTTTTTTTACTGTGAAAATGGCACTTTGGGACTGTGAAAGGGTTAGGGTTAGGGTTAGGGTTTTGGCCCTGTTGTCCCAAACTGCCCCAGCACTTCCCACATTGCTCAAAGTGGCTAGCTTTCATCCCAACACAGTTTATAGGGCCATACGGTACATAGTTTTCAAGTTACAGACTAAGCTAAGCAAAAGTGAACCAGGCCTTTTTACTGTGAAAATGGCACTTTGGGACTGTGAAAGTGACATTTTGGCCCTGTTGTCCCAAACTGCCCCAGCACTTCCCACATTGCTCAAAGTGGCTAGCTTTCATCCCAACACAGTTTATAGGGCCATACGGTACATAGTTTTCAAGTTACAGACTAAGCTAAGCAAAATGAATCTTTTTTTTTTTACTGTGAAAATGGCACTTTGGGACTGTGAAAGGGTTAGGGTTAGGGTTAGGGTTTTGGCCCTGTTGTCCCAAACTGCCCCAGCACTTCCCACATTGCTCAAAGTGGCTAGCTTTCATCCCAACACAGTTTATAGGGCCATACGGTACATAGTTTTCAAGTTACAGACTAAGCTAAGCAAAAGTGAACCAGGCCTTTTTACTGTGAAAACGGCACTTTGGGACTGTGAAAGTGACATTTTGGCCCTGTTGTCCCAAACTGCCCCAGCACTTCCCACATTGCTCAAAGTGGCTAGCTTTCATCCCAACACAGTTTATAGGGCCATACGGTACATAGTTTTCAAGTTACAGACTAAGCTAAGCAAAATGAATCTTTTTTTTTTTACTGTGAAAATGGCACTTTGGGACTGTGAAAGGGTTAGGGTTAGGGTTAGGGTTTTGGCCCTGTTGTCCCAAACTGCCCCAGCACTTCCCACATTGCTCAAAGTGGCTAGCTTTCATCCCAACACAGTTTATAGGGCCATACGGTACATAGTTTTCAAGTTACAGACTAAGCTAAGCAAAATGAATCTTTTTTTTTTTACTGTGAAAATGGCACTTTGGGACTGTGAAAGGGTTAGGGTTAGGGTTAGGGTTTTGGCCCTGTTGTCCCAAACTGCCCCAGCACTTCCCACATTGCTCAAAGTGGCTAGCTTTCATCCCAACACAGTTTATAGGGCCATACGGTACATAGTTTTCAAGTTACAGACTAAGCTAAGCAAAAGTGAACCAGGCCTTTTTACTGTGAAAACGGCACTTTGGGACTGTGAAAGTGACATTTTGGCCCTGTTGTCCCAAACTGCCCCAGCACTTCCCACATTGCTCAAAGTGGCTAGCTTTCATCCCAACACAGTTTATAGGGCCATACGGTACATAGTTTTCAAGTTACAGACTAAGCTAAGCAAAAGTGAACCAGGCCTTTTTACTGTGAAAATGGCACTTTGGGACTGTGAAAGTGACATTTTGGCCCTGTTGTCCCAAACTGCCCCAGCACTTCCCACATTGCTCAAAGTGGCTAGCTTTCATCCCAACACAGTTTATAGGGCCATACGGTACATAGTTTTCAAGTTACAGACTAAGCTAAGCAAAATTAATCTTTTTTTTTTTACTGTGAAAATGGCACTTTGGGACTGTGAAAGGGTTAGGGTTAGGGTTAGGGTTTTGGCCCTGTTGTCCCAAACTGCCCCAGCACTTCCCACATTGCTCAAAGTGGCTAGCTTTCATCCCAACACAGTTTATAGGGCCATACGGTACATAGTTTTCAAGTTACAGACTAAGCTAAGCAAAAGTGAACCAGGCCTTTTTACTGTGAAAACGGCACTTTGGGACTGTGAAAGTGACATTTTGGCCCTGTTGTCCCAAACTGCCCCAGCACTTCCCACATTGCTCAAAGTGGCTAGCTTTCATCCCAACACAGTTTATAGGGCCATACGGTACATAGTTTTCAAGTTACAGACTAAGCTAAGCAAAAGTGAACCAGGCCTTTTTACTGTGAAAATGGCACTTTGGGACTGTGAAAGTGACATTTTGGCCCTGTTGTCCCAAACTGCCCCAGCACTTCCCACATTGCTCAAAGTGGCTAGCTTTCATCCCAACACAGTTTATAGGGCCATACGGTACATAGTTTTCAAGTTACAGACTAAGCTAAGCAAAAGTGAACCAGGCCTTTTTACTGTGAAAACGGCACTTTGGGACTGTGAAAGTGACATTTTGGCCCTGTTGTCCCAAACTGCCCCAGCACTTCCCACATTGCTCAAAGTGGCTAGCTTTCATCCCAACACAGTTTATAGGGCCATACGGTACATAGTTTTCAAGTTACAGACTAAGCTAAGCAAAAGTGAACCAGGCCTTTTTACTGTGAAAATGGCACTTTGGGACAGTGAAAGTGACATTTTGGCCCTGTTGTCCCAAACTGCCCCAGCACTTCCCACATTGCTCAAAGTGGCTAGCTTTCATCCCAACACAGTTTATAGGGCCATACGGTACATAGTTTTCAAGTTACAGACTAAGCTAAGCAAAATGAATCTTTTTTTTTTTACTGTGAAAATGGCACTTTGGGACTGTGAAAGGGTTAGGGTTAGGGTTAGGGTTTTGGCCCTGTTGTCCCAAACTGCCCCAGCACTTCCCACATTGCTCAAAGTGGCTAGCTTTCATCCCAACACAGTTTATAGGGCCATACGGTACATAGTTTTCAAGTTACAGACTAAGCTAAGCAAAAGTGAACCAGGCCTTTTTACTGTGAAAATGGCACTTTGGGACTGTGAAAGTGACATTTTGGCCCTGTTGTCCCAAACTGCCCCAGCACTTCCCACATTGCTCAAAGTGGCTAGCTTTCATCCCAACACAGTTTATAGGGCCATACGGTACATAGTTTTCAAGTTACAGACTAAGCTAAGCAAAATGAATCTTTTTTTTTTTACTGTGAAAATGGCACTTTGGGACTGTGAAAGGGTTAGGGTTAGGGTTAGGGTTTTGGCCCTGTTGTCCCAAACTGCCCCAGCACTTCCCACATTGCTCAAAGTGGCTAGCTTTCATCCCAACACAGTTTATAGGGCCATACGGTACATAGTTTTCAAGTTACAGACTAAGCTAAGCAAAAGTGAACCAGGCCTTTTTACTGTGAAAACGGCACTTTGGGACTGTGAAAGTGACATTTTGGCCCTGTTGTCCCAAACTGCCCCAGCACTTCCCACATTGCTCAAAGTGGCTAGCTTTCATCCCAACACAGTTTATAGGGCCATACGGTACATAGTTTTCAAGTTACAGACTAAGCTAAGCAAAAGTGAACCAGGCCTTTTTACTGTGAAAATGGCACTTTGGGACTGTGAAAGTGACATTTTGGCCCTGTTGTCCCAAACTGCCCCAGCACTTCCCACATTGCTCAAAGTGGCTAGCTTTCATCCCAACACAGTTTATAGGGCCATACGGTACATAGTTTTCAAGTTACAGACTAAGCTAAGCAAAATTAATCTTTTTTTTTTTACTGTGAAAATGGCACTTTGGGACTGTGAAAGGGTTAGGGTTAGGGTTAGGGTTTTGGCCCTGTTGTCCCAAACTGCCCCAGCACTTCCCACATTGCTCAAAGTGGCTAGCTTTCATCCCAACACAGTTTATAGGGCCATACGGTACATAGTTTTCAAGTTACAGACTAAGCTAAGCAAAAGTGAACCAGGCCTTTTTACTGTGAAAACGGCACTTTGGGACTGTGAAAGTGACATTTTGGCCCTGTTGTCCCAAACTGCCCCAGCACTTCCCACATTGCTCAAAGTGGCTAGCTTTCATCCCAACACAGTTTATAGGGCCATACGGTACATAGTTTTCAAGTTACAGACTAAGCTAAGCAAAAGTGAACCAGGCCTTTTTACTGTGAAAATGGCACTTTGGGACTGTGAAAGTGACATTTTGGCCCTGTTGTCCCAAACTGCCCCAGCACTTCCCACATTGCTCAAAGTGGCTAGCTTTCATCCCAACACAGTTTATAGGGCCATACGGTACATAGTTTTCAAGTTACAGACTAAGCTAAGCAAAAGTGAACCAGGCCTTTTTACTGTGAAAACGGCACTTTGGGACTGTGAAAGTGACATTTTGGCCCTGTTGTCCCAAACTGCCCCAGCACTTCCCACATTGCTCAAAGTGGCTAGCTTTCATCCCAACACAGTTTATAGGGCCATACGGTACATAGTTTTCAAGTTACAGACTAAGCTAAGCAAAAGTGAACCAGGCCTTTTTACTGTGAAAATGGCACTTTGGGACAGTGAAAGTGACATTTTGGCCCTGTTGTCCCAAACTGCCCCAGCACTTCCCACATTGCTCAAAGTGGCTAGCTTTCATCCCAACACAGTTTATAGGGCCATACGGTACATAGTTTTCAAGTTACAGACTAAGCTAAGCAAAATGAATCTTTTTTTTTTTACTGTGAAAATGGCACTTTGGGACTGTGAAAGGGTTAGGGTTAGGGTTAGGGTTTTGGCCCTGTTGTCCCAAACTGCCCCAGCACTTCCCACATTGCTCAAAGTGGCTAGCTTTCATCCCAACACAGTTTATAGGGCCATACGGTACATAGTTTTCAAGTTACAGACTAAGCTAAGCAAAAGTGAACCAGGCCTTTTTACTGTGAAAATGGCACTTTGGGACTGTGAAAGTGACATTTTGGCCCTGTTGTCCCAAACTGCCCCAGCACTTCCCACATTGCTCAAAGTGGCTAGCTTTCATCCCAACACAGTTTATAGGGCCATACGGTACATAGTTTTCAAGTTACAGACTAAGCTAAGCAAAATGAATCTTTTTTTTTTTACTGTGAAAATGGCACTTTGGGACTGTGAAAGGGTTAGGGTTAGGGTTAGGATTTTGGCCCTGTTGTCCCAAACTGCCCCAGCACTTCACACATTGCTCAAAGTGGCTAGCTTTCATCCCAACACAGTTTATAGGGCCATACGGTACATAGTTTTCAAGTTACAGACTAAGCTAAGCAAAAGTGAACCAGGCCTTTTTACTGTGAAAACGGCACTTTGGGACTGTGAAAGTGACATTTTGGCCCTGTTGTCCCAAACTGCCCCAGCACTTCCCACATTGCTCAAAGTGGCTAGCTTTCATCCCAACACAGTTTATAGGGCCATACGGTACATAGTTTTCAAGTTACAGACTAAGCTAAGCAAAAGTGAACCAGGCCTTTTTACTGTGAAAATGGCACTTTGGGACTGTGAAAGTGACATTTTGGCCCTGTTGTCCCAAACTGCCCCAGCACTTCCCACATTGCTCAAAGTGGCTAGCTTTCATCCCAACACAGTTTATAGGGCCATACGGTACATAGTTTTCAAGTTACAGACTAAGCTAAGCAAAATGAATCTTTTTTTTTTTACTGTGAAAATGGCACTTTGGGACTGTGAAAGGGTTAGGGTTAGGGTTAGGGTTTTGGCCCTGTTGTCCCAAACTGCCCCAGCACTTCCCACATTGCTCAAAGTGGCTAGCTTTCATCCCAACACAGTTTATAGGGCCATACGGTACATAGTTTTCAAGTTACAGACTAAGCTAAGCAAAAGTGAACCAGGCCTTTTTACTGTGAAAATGGCACTTTGGGACTGTGAAAGTGACATTTTGGCCCTGTTGTCCCAAACTGCCCCAGCACTTCCCACATTGCTCAAAGTGGCTAGCTTTCATCCCAACACAGTTTATAGGGCCATACGGTACATAGTTTTCAAGTTACAGACTAAGCTAAGCAAAAGTGAACCAGGCCTTTTTACTGTGAAAATGGCACTTTGGGACTGTGAAAGTGACATTTTGGCCCTGTTGTCCCAAACTGCCCCAGCACTTCCCACATTGCTCAAAGTGGCTAGCTTTCATCCCAACACAGTTTATAGGGCCATACGGTACATAGTTTTCAAGTTACAGACTAAGCTAAGCAAAAGTGAACCAGGCCTTTTTACTGTGAAAACGGCACTTTGGGACTGTGAAAGTGACATTTTGGCCCTGTTGTCCCAAACTGCCCCAGCACTTCCCACATTGCTCAAAGTGGCTAGCTTTCATCCCAACACAGTTTATAGGGCCATACGGTACATAGTTTTCAAGTTACAGACTAAGCTAAGCAAAAGTGAACCAGGCCTTTTTACTGTGAAAATGGCACTTTGGGACTGTGAAAGTGACATTTTGGCCCTGTTGTCCCAAACTGCCCCAGCACTTCCCACATTGCTCAAAGTGGCTAGCTTTCATCCCAACACAGTTTATAGGGCCATACGGTACATAGTTTTCAAGTTACAGACTAAGCTAAGCAAAATGAATCTTTTTTTTTTTACTGTGAAAATGGCACTTTGGGACTGTGAAAGGGTTAGGGTTAGGGTTAGGATTTTGGCCCTGTTGTCCCAAACTGCCCCAGCACTTCACACATTGCTCAAAGTGGCTAGCTTTCATCCCAACACAGTTTATAGGGCCATACGGTACATAGTTTTCAAGTTACAGACTAAGCTAAGCAAAAGTGAACCAGGCCTTTTTACTGTGAAAACGGCACTTTGGGACTGTGAAAGTGACATTTTGGCCCTGTTGTCCCAAACTGCCCCAGCACTTCCCACATTGCTCAAAGTGGCTAGCTTTCATCCCAACACAGTTTATAGGGCCATACGGTACATAGTTTTCAAGTTACAGACTAAGCTAAGCAAAAGTGAACCAGGCCTTTTTACTGTGAAAATGGCACTTTGGGACTGTGAAAGTGACATTTTGGCCCTGTTGTCCCAAACTGCCCCAGCACTTCCCACATTGCTCAAAGTGGCTAGCTTTCATCCCAACACAGTTTATAGGGCCATACGGTACATAGTTTTCAAGTTACAGACTAAGCTAAGCAAAATGAATCTTTTTTTTTTTACTGTGAAAATGGCACTTTGGGACTGTGAAAGGGTTAGGGTTAGGGTTAGGGTTTTGGCCCTGTTGTCCCAAACTGCCCCAGCACTTCCCACATTGCTCAAAGTGGCTAGCTTTCATCCCAACACAGTTTATAGGGCCATACGGTACATAGTTTTCAAGTTACAGACTAAGCTAAGCAAAAGTGAACCAGGCCTTTTTACTGTGAAAATGGCACTTTGGGACTGTGAAAGTGACATTTTGGCCCTGTTGTCCCAAACTGCCCCAGCACTTCCCACATTGCTCAAAGTGGCTAGCTTTCATCCCAACACAGTTTATAGGGCCATACGGTACATAGTTTTCAAGTTACAGACTAAGCTAAGCAAAAGTGAACCAGGCCTTTTTACTGTGAAAATGGCACTTTGGGACTGTGAAAGTGACATTTTGGCCCTGTTGTCCCAAACTGCCCCAGCACTTCCCACATTGCTCAAAGTGGCTAGCTTTCATCCCAACACAGTTTATAGGGCCATACGGTACATAGTTTTCAAGTTACAGACTAAGCTAAGCAAAAGTGAACCAGGCCTTTTTACTGTGAAAACGGCACTTTGGGACTGTGAAAGTGACATTTTGGCCCTGTTGTCCCAAACTGCCCCAGCACTTCCCACATTGCTCAAAGTGGCTAGCTTTCATCCCAACACAGTTTATAGGGCCATACGGTACATAGTTTTCAAGTTACAGACTAAGCTAAGCAAAAGTGAACCAGGCCTTTTTACTGTGAAAATGGCACTTTGGGACTGTGAAAGTGACATTTTGGCCCTGTTGTCCCAAACTGCCCCAGCACTTCCCACATTGCTCAAAGTGGCTAGCTTTCATCCCAACACAGTTTATAGGGCCATACGGTACATAGTTTTCAAGTTACAGACTAAGCTAAGCAAAATGAATCTTTTTTTTTTTACTGTGAAAATGGCACTTTGGGACTGTGAAAGGGTTAGGGTTAGGGTTAGGATTTTGGCCCTGTTGTCCCAAACTGCCCCAGCACTTCACACATTGCTCAAAGTGGCTAGCTTTCATCCCAACACAGTTTATAGGGCCATACGGTACATAGTTTTCAAGTTACAGACTAAGCTAAGCAAAAGTGAACCAGGCCTTTTTACTGTGAAAACGGCACTTTGGGACTGTGAAAGTGACATTTTGGCCCTGTTGTCCCAAACTGCCCCAGCACTTCCCACATTGCTCAAAGTGGCTAGCTTTCATCCCAACACAGTTTATAGGGCCATACGGTACATAGTTTTCAAGTTACAGACTAAGCTAAGCAAAAGTGAACCAGGCCTTTTTACTGTGAAAATGGCACTTTGGGACTGTGAAAGTGACATTTTGGCCCTGTTGTCCCAAACTGCCCCAGCACTTCCCACATTGCTCAAAGTGGCTAGCTTTCATCCCAACACAGTTTATAGGGCCATACGGTACATAGTTTTCAAGTTACAGACTAAGCTAAGCAAAATGAATCTTTTTTTTTTTACTGTGAAAATGGCACTTTGGGACTGTGAAAGGGTTAGGGTTAGGGTTAGGGTTTTGGCCCTGTTGTCCCAAACTGCCCCAGCACTTCCCACATTGCTCAAAGTGGCTAGCTTTCATCCCAACACAGTTTATAGGGCCATACGGTACATAGTTTTCAAGTTACAGACTAAGCTAAGCAAAAGTGAACCAGGCCTTTTTACTGTGAAAATGGCACTTTGGGACTGTGAAAGTGACATTTTGGCCCTGTTGTCCCAAACTGCCCCAGCACTTCCCACATTGCTCAAAGTGGCTAGCTTTCATCCCAACACAGTTTATAGGGCCATACGGTACATAGTTTTCAAGTTACAGACTAAGCTAAGCAAAAGTGAACCAGGCCTTTTTACTGTGAAAATGGCACTTTGGGACTGTGAAAGTGACATTTTGGCCCTGTTGTCCCAAACTGCCCCAGCACTTCCCACATTGCTCAAAGTGGCTAGCTTTCATCCCAACACAGTTTATAGGGCCATACGGTACATAGTTTTCAAGTTACAGACTAAGCTAAGCAAAAGTGAACCAGGCCTTTTTACTGTGAAAACGGCACTTTGGGACTGTGAAAGTGACATTTTGGCCCTGTTGTCCCAAACTGCCCCAGCACTTCCCACATTGCTCAAAGTGGCTAGCTTTCATCCCAACACAGTTTATAGGGCCATACGGTACATAGTTTTCAAGTTACAGACTAAGCTAAGCAAAAGTGAACCAGGCCTTTTTACTGTGAAAATGGCACTTTGGGACTGTGAAAGTGACATTTTGGCCCTGTTGTCCCAAACTGCCCCAGCACTTCCCACATTGCTCAAAGTGGCTAGCTTTCATCCCAACACAGTTTATAGGGCCATACGGTACATAGTTTTCAAGTTACAGACTAAGCTAAGCAAAAGTGAACCAGGCCTTTTTACTGTGAAAACGGCACTTTGGGACTGTGAAAGTGACATTTTGGCCCTGTTGTCCCAAACTGCCCCAGCACTTCCCACATTGCTCAAAGTGGCTAGCTTTCATCCCAACACAGTTTATAGGGCCATACGGTACATAGTTTTCAAGTTACAGACTAAGCTAAGCAAAAGTGAACCAGGCCTTTTTACTGTGAAAATGGCACTTTGGGACTGTGAAAGTGACATTTTGGCCCTGTTGTCCCAAACTGCCCCAGCACTTCCCACATTGCTCAAAGTGGCTAGCTTTCATCCCAACACAGTTTATAGGGCCATACGGTACATAGTTTTCAAGTTACAGACTAAGCTAAGCAAAATGAATCTTTTTTTTTTTTACTGTGAAAATGGCACTTTGGGACTGTGAAAGGGTTAGGGTTAGGGTTAGGGTTTTGGCCCTGTTGTCCCAAACTGCCCCAGCACTTCCCACATTGCTCAAAGTGGCTAGCTTTCATCCCAACACAGTTTATAGGGCCATACGGTACATAGTTTTCAAGTTACAGACTAAGCTAAGCAAAAGTGAACCAGGCCTTTTTACTGTGAAAATGGCACTTTGGGACTGTGAAAGTGACATTTTGGCCCTGTTGTCCCAAACTGCCCCAGCACTTCCCACATTGCTCAAAGTGGCTAGCTTTCATCCCAACACAGTTTATAGGGCCATACGGTACATAGTTTTCAAGTTACAGACTAAGCTAAGCAAAAGTGAACCAGGCCTTTTTACTGTGAAAATGGCACTTTGGGACTGTGAAAGTGACATTTTGGCCCTGTTGTCCCAAACTGCCCCAGCACTTCCCACATTGCTCAAAGTGGCTAGCTTTCATCCCAACACAGTTTATAGGGCCATACGGTACATAGTTTTCAAGTTACAGACTAAGCTAAGCAAAAGTGAACCAGGCCTTTTTACTGTGAAAACGGCACTTTGGGACTGTGAAAGTGACATTTTGGCCCTGTTGTCCCAAACTGCCCCAGCACTTCCCACATTGCTCAAAGTGGCTAGCTTTCATCCCAACACAGTTTATAGGGCCATACGGTACATAGTTTTCAAGTTACAGACTAAGCTAAGCAAAAGTGAACCAGGCCTTTTTACTGTGAAAATGGCACTTTGGGACTGTGAAAGTGACATTTTGGCCCTGTTGTCCCAAACTGCCCCAGCACTTCCCACATTGCTCAAAGTGGCTAGCTTTCATCCCAACACAGTTTATAGGGCCATACGGTACATAGTTTTCAAGTTACAGACTAAGCTAAGCAAAATGAATCTTTTTTTTTTTACTGTGAAAATGGCACTTTGGGACTGTGAAAGGGTTAGGGTTAGGGTTAGGGTTTTGGCCCTGTTGTCCCAAACTGCCCCAGCACTTCCCACATTGCTCAAAGTGGCTAGCTTTCATCCCAACACAGTTTATAGGGCCATACGGTACATAGTTTTCAAGTTACAGACTAAGCTAAGCAAAAGTGAACCAGGCCTTTTTACTGTGAAAATGGCACTTTGGGACTGTGAAAGTGACATTTTGGCCCTGTTGTCCCAAACTGCCCCAGCACTTCCCACATTGCTCAAAGTGGCTAGCTTTCATCCCAACACAGTTTATAGGGCCATACGGTACATAGTTTTCAAGTTACAGACTAAGCTAAGCAAAATGAATCTTTTTTTTTTTACTGTGAAAATGGCACTTTGGGACTGTGAAAGGGTTGGGGTTAGGGTTAGGGTTTTGGCCCTGTTGTCCCAAACTGCCCCAGCACTTCCCACATTGCTCAAAGTGGCTAGCTTTCATCCCAACACAGTTTATAGGGCCATACGGTACATAGTTTCCAAGTTACAGACTAAGCTAAGCAAAATGAATCTTTTTTTTTTTACTGTGAAAATGGCACTTTGGGACTGTGAAAGGGTTGGGGTT
The DNA here is from genome assembly GCF_963924005.1 of Protomyctophum bolini. NCBI lineage: Eukaryota > Metazoa > Chordata > Actinopteri > Myctophiformes > Myctophidae > Protomyctophum > Protomyctophum bolini. The sequence continues at coordinate 25,857 of NW_027666152.1, forward strand.
AGGGTTAGGGTTTTGGCCCTGTTGTCCCAAACTGCCCCAGCACTTCCCACATTGCTCAAAGTGGCTAGCTTTCATCCCAACACAGTTTATAGGGCCATACGGTACATAGTTTTCAAGTTACAGACTAAGCTAAGCAAAAGTGAACCAGGCCTTTTTACTGTGAAAACGGCACTTTGGGACTGTGAAAGTGACATTTTGGCCCTGTTGTCCCAAACTGCCCCAGCACTTCCCACATTGCTCAAAGTGGCTAGCTTTCATCCCAACACAGTTTATAGGGCCATACGGTACATAGTTTTCAAGTTACAGACTAAGCTAAGCAAAATGAATCTTTTTTTTTTTACTGTGAAAATGGCACTTTGGGACTGTGAAAGGGTTAGGGTTAGGGTTAGGGTTTTGGCCCTGTTGTCCCAAACTGCCCCAGCACTTCCCACATTGCTCAAAGTGGCTAGCTTTCATCCCAACACAGTTTATAGGGCCATACGGTACATAGTTTTCAAGTTACAGACTAAGCTAAGCAAAAGTGAACCAGGCCTTTTTACTGTGAAAACGGCACTTTGGGACTGTGAAAGTGACATTTTGGCCCTGTTGTCCCAAACTGCCCCAGCACTTCCCACATTGCTCAAAGTGGCTAGCTTTCATCCCAACACAGTTTATAGGGCCATACGGTACATAGTTTTCAAGTTACAGACTAAGCTAAGCAAAAGTGAACCAGGCCTTTTTACTGTGAAAATGGCACTTTGGGACTGTGAAAGTGACATTTTGGCCCTGTTGTCCCAAACTGCCCCAGCACTTCCCACATTGCTCAAAGTGGCTAGCTTTCATCCCAACACAGTTTATAGGGCCATACGGTACATAGTTTTCAAGTTACAGACTAAGCTAAGCAAAATTAATCTTTTTTTTTTTACTGTGAAAATGGCACTTTGGGACTGTGAAAGGGTTAGGGTTAGGGTTAGGGTTTTGGCCCTGTTGTCCCAAACTGCCCCAGCACTTCCCACATTGCTCAAAGTGGCTAGCTTTCATCCCAACACAGTTTATAGGGCCATACGGTACATAGTTTTCAAGTTACAGACTAAGCTAAGCAAAAGTGAACCAGGCCTTTTTACTGTGAAAATGGCACTTTGGGACTGTGAAAGTGACATTTTGGCCCTGTTGTCCCAAACTGCCCCAGCACTTCCCACATTGCTCAAAGTGGCTAGCTTTCATCCCAACACAGTTTATAGGGCCATACGGTACATAGTTTTCAAGTTACAGACTAAGCTAAGCAAAATGAATCTTTTTTTTTTTACTGTGAAAATGGCACTTTGGGACTGTGAAAGGGTTGGGGTTAGGGTTAGGGTTTTGGCCCTGTTGTCCCAAACTGCCCCAGCACTTCCCACATTGCTCAAAGTGGCTAGCTTTCATCCCAACACAGTTTATAGGGCCATACGGTACATAGTTTTCAAGTTACAGACTAAGCTAAGCAAAATGAATCTTTTTTTTTTTACTGTGAAAATGGCACTTTGGGACTGTGAAAGGGTTAGGGTTAGGGTTAGGGTTTTGGCCCTGTTGTCCCAAACTGCCCCAGCACTTCCCACATTGCTCAAAGTGGCTAGCTTTCATCCCAACACAGTTTATAGGGCCATACGGTACATAGTTTTCAAGTTACAGACTAAGCTAAGCAAAAGTGAACCAGGCCTTTTTACTGTGAAAATGGCACTTTGGGACTGTGAAAGTGACATTTTGGCCCTGTTGTCCCAAACTGCCCCAGCACTTCCCACATTGCTCAAAGTGGCTAGCTTTCATCCCAACACAGTTTATAGGGCCATACGGTACATAGTTTTCAAGTTACAGACTAAGCTAAGCAAAATGAATCTTTTTTTTTTTACTGTGAAAATGGCACTTTGGGACTGTGAAAGGGTTGGGGTTAGGGTTAGGGTTTTGGCCCTGTTGTCCCAAACTGCCCCAGCACTTCCCACATTGCTCAAAGTTGCTAGCTTTCATCCCAACACAGTTTATAGGGCCATACGGTACATAGTTTTCAAGTTACAGACTAAGCTAAGCAAAAGTGAACCAGGCCTTTTTACTGTGAAAATGGCACTTTGGGACTGTGAAAGTGACATTTTGGCCCTGTTGTCCCAAACTGCCCCAGCACTTCCCACATTGCTCAAAGTGGCTAGCTTTCATCCCAACACAGTTTATAGGGCCATACGGTACATAGTTTTCAAGTTACAGACTAAGCTAAGCAAAATGAATCTTTTTTTTTTTACTGTGAAAATGGCACTTTGGGACTGTGAAAGGGTTGGGGTTAGGGTTAGGGTTTTGGCCCTGTTGTCCCAAACTGCCCCAGCACTTCCCACATTGCTCAAAGTGGCTAGCTTTCATCCCAACACAGTTTATAGGGCCATACGGTACATAGTTTTCAAGTTACAGACTAAGCTAAGCAAAATGAATCTTTTTTTTTTTACTGTGAAAATGGCACTTTGGGACTGTGAAAGGGTTAGGGTTAGGGTTAGGGTTTTGGCCCTGTTGTCCCAAACTGCCCCAGCACTTCCCACATTGCTCAAAGTGGCTAGCTTTCATCCCAACACAGTTTATAGGGCCATACGGTACATAGTTTTCAAGTTACAGACTAAGCTAAGCAAAAGTGAACCAGGCCTTTTTACTGTGAAAATGGCACTTTGGGACTGTGAAAGTGACATTTTGGCCCTGTTGTCCCAAACTGCCCCAGCACTTCCCACATTGCTCAAAGTGGCTAGCTTTCATCCCAACACAGTTTATAGGGCCATACGGTACATAGTTTTCAAGTTACAGACTAAGCTAAGCAAAATGAATCTTTTTTTTTTACTGTGAAAATGGCACTTTGGGACTGTGAAAGGGTTAGGGTTAGGGTTAGGGTTTTGGCCCTGTTGTCCCAAACTGCCCCAGCACTTCCCACATTGCTCAAAGTGGCTAGCTTTCATCCCAACACAGTTTATAGGGCCATACGGTACATAGTTTTCAAGTTACAGACTAAGCTAAGCAAAAGTGAACCAGGCCTTTTTACTGTGAAAATGGCACTTTGGGACTGTGAAAGTGACATTTTGGCCCTGTTGTCCCAAACTGCCCCAGCACTTCCCACATTGCTCAAAGTGGCTAGCTTTCATCCCAACACAGTTTATAGGGCCATACGGTACATAGTTTTCAAGTTACAGACTAAGCTAAGCAAAAGTGAACCAGGCCTTTTTACTGTGAAAATGGCACTTTGGGACTGTGAAAGTGACATTTTGGCCCTGTTGTCCCAAACTGCCCCAGCACTTCCCACATTGCTCAAAGTGGCTAGCTTTCATCCCAACACAGTTTATAGGGCCATACGGTACATAGTTTTCAAGTTACAGACTAAGCTAAGCAAAATGAATCTTTTTTTTTTTACTGTGAAAATGGCACTTTGGGACTGTGAAAGGGTTAGGGTTAGGGTTAGGGTTTTGGCCCTGTTGTCCCAAACTGCCCCAGCACTTCCCAC